>NW_026734954.1:20000-194747 GCF_949786415.1 Peromyscus eremicus | reverse complement strand
AGTGAGAACTTTTCTATTATTTATCTGATTTCTAGTTTTCAATACGTATATTTTGGATAATGACTTTATGAGATGAGAATTTTTGTTTTATTTAATTTCTTGTGTTCAATATGTATATATTGGATATTAGACCTTCATCATATGAGAATTTTTGTTTTATTTAATTTCATTTATCTGATTTTTAGTCTTCAATATGTATATTTTGGATAATGACATTTATCAGGTTAGAATTTTTGATTTATTTAATTTCTTGTTTTCAATATATACGTTTTGGTATTGGACCTATATGGTGAGAATTTATGTTTCAATTATCTGATTTCTTGTGTTCAATTTGTATATTGTGGATATTAGATATACTGCTGATAAATTCTGTTTTTTTCTATGTTATTGTGTTCAATATGTATATTTTGGATCTTACTGGTTTATCAGATGAGAATTTTCATTTTATACACCTGATTGCTTGTGTTCAAAATTTATATTTAGGAAAATAGATATTTATTTCAAATCAGAATTTTTGTTTATTTAATTTCTTGTTTTCAATATGTATATTTTTATATTAGTCCTTTATCACATGAAAATTTTATTTTGTTTTTCTGAATTCTTGTGTTCTATATGTATATTTTGAATAGTAGACCTTTATCAGATGAGAGTCTTTGTTTATATATCTGATTTCTTGTGTTCAGTATGTATATTTTGGATATTAGATCTTTATCAGATGAGAATTTTTGTTTTATTTATCTAATTATGTTCAATATGTCTGTTTTAGATATTAGACCTTTATCAGATCACAATTTTGTTGTATTTATCTGATTTCTTGTGTTCAATATGTATATTGTGGATGTTAGACCAATAGGTGAGAATTTTTGTTTTTTTCTTATTTATTAGGTTCAGTATGTATATTTTGGATATTACACTTTTATCAAATGACAGTTTTTTATCTGATTTCTCATTTTTAATATGTATACTTTTGATATTAGGTTTATATCAGATAAGAATTTTTATTTTATTTTCTAATTTCTTGTGTTCTACATGCATGTTTTTGGTATTAGACCTGCATCAGATGAGATTTTTCATTTTATTTCTCTGGTATCCTGTTTTTAATATGTATATTTTGGATATTAGACATTTATGAGATAAGAATTTTTGTTTTACTTATGTAATTTTTTGTGTTGATATGTATATTTTGTATATTATATCTTTATCTGGAGCAAATTTTTGTTTTATGTATTTAATTATGTTCAATGTGTATATTTTGGGTATTAGACATTTATCAGAGAAGAATTTTTCTTTTATTTAAATAATGTTCAATATGTCTGTTTTGAATATTAGGCCTTTATCAGATCAGAATTTTTATTTTATTTATCTGATTTCATGTGTTCAATATGTATATTTTGGATATTAGACCTACTGCTGATAATTTTTGGTTTTTTTTATTCATTGTGTTCAACATGTATATTTTGGATATTATACATTTACCGGATGAGAATTTATTTTATTTATCTGATTTCTTGTGTTCAATATGTATATTTTGGACATTTGATTTTTATCAGCTGATAATTTCTGTTTTATTTATCTAATTACAATCAATATGAATATTTTTCTTATTAGTCCTTCAACGCATTAGAATTTTGTTTTGCTTTTTTTGATTTCTTGTGTTCTATCTATATATTTTGAATGTTAGACCTTTCTCAGGTGAGAATTTTTGTTTTATTTAATTTCTTGTGTTCAATATGTATATATTTGATATTAGACCTTCATCAGATGAGAATTTTTGTTTTATTTATCTCATATCCTGTCTTTAATATGTATATTTTGGATATTAGACCTTTATCAGATGAGAATTTTCATTTTATTTATCTAATTATGTTCAATATGTCCTTTTGCAATATTAGAGCATTATCAGATCAGAATGTTTTCATATTTATCTGATTTCTAGTGGTCAATATGCATATTTTGGGTATTAGAGCTACAGCAAATAATTTTTTATTTTTTTTCTAATTTATTGTGTTCAATATGTATATTTTGGATATTAGACCTTAATCAGTGAGAATTTTGTTTTGTTTATCTGATTTCTTGTGTTTTATATACACATTTTGAATATTAGACCTTTATAAGGTAAGAAATTTAGTTATATTTATCTGATTTCTTGTGTTCAACATGTATAGTTTTGATATTAGATCTTTATCAGATAAGAATATTTGTTTTATTTGTCTTAATTCTTGTGTTCAATATACATATTTTGGATATGATATATTTATCAGGTGGAATTTTTGTTTTATTCATATAATTATGTTTATTATGTCTGTTTTGGATATTAGATCTTTATTAGATGAGAATTTTTCTTTTATTTGATTTCTTGTGTTCAATATGTATATTCTGGATATTAGACCTACCACTGACAATTTTTGTTTTTTTCTTGTTTATTGTTTTCAATATGTATATTTTGTATATTAGGCATTTATCAGAAAAAATTTTTTTATTTATCTAATTTCTTGTGTTCAACATATATACTTTGGATATTATATGTTTATCAGATGAGAATTTTTGTTTCATTTCTATGATTTTGTGTATTCAATATGTATATTTTGGATATCAGATCTTTATTAGAGAATTTTCATTTTATTTATCTGATTTCCTGTGTTCAATATGTATATTTTTGATATTAGACCTTTATCAGATGAGAATTTTTGTTTTATTTATCTGATTTCTTGTGTTATATATGTATATTTTAGATATTAAACATTTATCAGGTGAGAATTTTTGTTTTATTTATTTAATTATATTGAATATGTCTGTTTTGGATATTTGACGTTTTTCAGCTCAGAATTTTTTTATCTGATTTCTTGTGTTTAATATGTATATTTTGGATATTAGATCTACCACTAATAATTTTTTTTTAGTAATTGTATTCAATATTCACATTTTGGATATTAAACCATTATCAGATGAGAATTTTGCTTTGTTTTTCTAATTTCATGTGTTCCATATGTATATTTTTAATATTAGACCTTTATCTGGTGAGAACTTTGGTTTATTTATCTGATTTATTGTGTTCAATATGTATATTTTGTATATTCAACCTTGATCAGGTGAAAATTTTTGTTTTATATATTTGATTTCTTGTGTTCATATGTGTATTTTGGATACAGTTTTTCTCAGGTGAGCATTTTTGTTTTATTTAATTTCTGTGTTCAATATGTATATTTTTGACAATACACCTTTATCAGATGAGAAATTTCATTTTATTTATCTGATTTCTTGTGTTCTGTATGTTTATTTTGGATATTAGACTTTTATTAGATGAGAATTTTCCTTTAATTTAACTACTTACTTTCAATACATCTGTTTTGGATAATACACCTTTATCTGATGTGAATATTCATTTTCTTTATCTGATTTCTTTTATTCAATATTTATATTTTCCATATTAGATCTATGTCAGATGAGATTTTTTGTTTTATTTATCTGATTTCTTGTGTTCAATGTGTATATTTTGGATACTAAATATTTATCAGGTGACAATTTTTGTTTTATTTATCTAATTATCTTCAGTATATCTGATTTGGATATTTGACATTTATCAGATCAGAATTTATGTTTTATTTTTCTGATTTCTAGAGTTCAATATGTATGTTGTGGATATTAGAACTATCATTGATAATTTTTGTTTTTTTAATTATTGTATTCAATATGTATATTTTAGATATTAGATTTTTATCAGATGGGAATTGTTCTATTTATCTGATTTCTTTTGTTCAATATATATATATTTTTGATATTAGATTGTTATTAGATGAGAATTTTTGTTTTTTTTAATATTGTATCCTGTGTTTAATATGTATATTTTGGATATTAGACATTTATCAGATGAGAATTTTTGTTTTATTTATCCAGTTTCTTGTCTTCTGTATGCATATTTTTGATATTAGACCATTATTGTATGAGAATTTCCTGTATATTTTGGATATTAGATCTTTATCAGATGTGAATTTTTGTTTTATTTGTCCAGTTTCTTGTGTTCAATAGGTGTATTTTTTATATTAGAACATTATCAGATGAGAATTTTTGTTTTATTTAATTTCTGGTGTTTCATAATAATATTTTTGTAATTTGACCTTTGACACATGATAATTTTTTTTTTAATCTTGTGATCAATATGTATATTTTCGATATTAGACCTTTATCAGATGAAAATTTTTTATTTATCTGATTTCATGTGATCAATATGTATATTTTTGATATTAGATCTTTATCACATGAGTATTTTTCTTTTATTTGTCTGATTTCTTGTGTTCAATATGTATATTTTGGATAATAGACCTTTATCATGTGAGAATTTTTGTTTCATTTAATTTCTTTTGTTCAGTGTGAATATTTTTGATGTTACTTTTATCAGATGAATTATTGTTTTGTTTATCTAATTATGCTCAATATGTGCATATTTGATATAAGACCATTCTCAGTTCAGAATTTTAGTTATATTTATCTGATTTCTTTTTTTTTTTTTTCGAGACAGGGTTTCTCTGTGTAGCTTTGTGCCTTTCCTGGAACTCACTTGGTAGCCCAGGCTGGCCTTGAACTCACAGAGATCCGCCTGCCTCTGCCCCCCAAGTGTTGGGATTAAAGGCGTGCGCCACCACTGCCCGGCTGATTTCTTATGTTCAATTTTTATATTTTTTTTTTGTTTTGTTTGTTTTGTTTTTTCGAGACAGGATTTCTCTGTGTAGCTTTGTGCCTCTCATGGAACTCACTTGGTAGCCCAGGCTGGCCTCGAACTCACAGAGATCAGCCTGGCTCTGCCTCCTGAGTGTAATATTTTTAATTTTAAAGTTACCACTGATAATTTTCTTTTCTAGTTTATTGTGTTCAATATGTAGATTTTGGATATTAGATGTTTACTGGAGGAGAATTTTTGTTTTATTTATCTGACCTCTTGTGTTTGATATGAATATTTTTGGTATTAGACCTTTATCAGATCTGAATTTTTGTTTTATTTGTCTAAATTCTTGTGTTCAATGTGTGTATTTTGGGTATTAGACATTTATCAGATAAGAATTTCTGTTTTATTTAATTTCTTGTGTTCAGTACATATATTTTGGATATTAGACCTTTATCAGATGAGAATTTGCATTTTATTTATCTAATTATGTTAAATGTGTCCATTTTTTGATATTACACCTTTAGAAGATGAGTACTTTTATTTTATATATTTGATTTCTTGTGTATAGTATGCATATTTTGGATATTAGTTTGTTATCAGGTGGATTTTTGTTTTATTTAATTTCTCATGTTCAGTGTGTATATTTTGGATATTAGACCTTCATGAGATGAAAATTTTTGTTTTATTTATCTAGTAATGTTCAGTATGTCTGTTTTAGATTTAGGACCTTTATCAAATCAGAATATTTGTTTTATTTATCTGATTTCTAATTTTCAATATATATATTTTGGAAGATGACCTTTGTCAGGTTAGAATTTTTAGATTATTTAATTTCTTGTGTTCAATATGTATATTCTGGTATTAGAGCTTTATCAGATCATAATTTTTTTAATTATCTGATTTCCTGTGTTCAATATGTATATTGTGAATATTAGACCTAACACTGATAATTTTTGTTTTTTTTCTCAATTAATGTGTTCAAAATGTATATTTAAATTATTATACTTTTATGAAATGAGAATTTTGTTTTATTTACCTGATATCTTGTGTTCAATATGTATATTTTAGATATTAGACCCTTATCAGGAGAGAATTTTTGTTTTATTTATCAGATTTCTTGTATTCAATATGTGTATTTAGGATATTAGACCTTTATCAGATCAGTATTTTTGGTTCATTTAATTTCTTGTGTTCAATATGTATATTTTTCATATTAGTCCTTTATCACATGAGACTTTTTTTTCTGATTTCTTGTGTTCTGTATTTACATTTTGAGTATTAGACCTTCATCAGGTGAGATTTTTTGTTTTATTGATGTGACTTCTTGTGTTCAATATGTATATTTTTGTATTACACCTTCATCAGTGGAGAATTTTTGTTTTGTGTATTTAACATCCTGTTTTTAATATGTATATTTTGGATATAAGGCATGTGTAAGATGAGAATTTTTGTTTTTTTTTATCTAATGTCTTATTTTCAATATGTATATTTTGGATATAAAACTTTATCAAGTGAGAGTTTCTGTTTTTTTTAATTTCTCGTGTTCAGTATGTATATTTTGGATATTAGACCTTTATCAGATGAGGATTTTTGATTTATATATTTGATTTCTTGTGTTCAATATGTATATTTTTGACCTTAGACCTTTATCAGATGAGAATTTTCATTCTATTTATGTAATTATGTTGAATATGTTCATGTTCAATATTAGACATTAATTAGATGAGAATTTTTGTTTTATTTATTTTCTTGTGTTCAATAAGATAATTTTTTGTAATTTGACCTTTATCACATGAGAATTTTTTTTATTTCTTGTATTCAATCTTTATATTTTTGATGTTAGACCTCTATCAGATGAGAATTTTTTTTAATTATCTGAATTCTTGTCTTCAATATTTATATTTAGTATATTAGACTTACTGCTGATAATTTTTGCTGTTTTTTTCTAATTTCTTGTGTTTAATATGTATATTTTGGATATTAGACCTTTATCATGTTAGAATTTTTGTTTCCTTCATCAGATATCTTGTGTTCAATATGTATAATATGGTTATTAGACCTTTATTAGGTGAGAAGTTTTGTTTTATTTAATTTGTTTTCAATAAATACATTTTTGATATTAGACTTTTAACTGATATAATTTTTTGTTTTATATATCTAATTATGTTCAATATGTATTTTTTGAAATTAGGTCTTTATCAGATGAGACTTATTTTTATTTATCCAATTTCTTGTTTTCAATATATATATTTTGGATAATAGACCTTAATCAGATCAGAATTTTTGTTTTATTTATTTATTTATGTTCAATATATATATTTTAAAAATTAGACCTTTATCAGATGAGAAGTTTTGATTTATTTGTATGATATCTTGTGTTCAATGTATATATTTTGGATAATAGACCTTAATCTGATGAGAATTTTTATTTTATTTATGTGATTTCTTCTGTTCAGTGTATTGATTTTGGATATTAGACCTTTTACAGATGAGAATTTTTGTTTTATTTATCTGATTTCCTGTGTCCAGTATGTATATTTTGGATATAATTTCTTTTTCAGGTGAGAATTTTTGTTTTATTTAATTTCTTGTGTTCAGTAAGCATATTGTGGAAATTAGACCTTTATCAGTTGATAATTTTTTGTTTAATTTTTTTAGTATGTATATTTTGGATATTAGACCTTTATCAGACCAGAGTTTTTGACTTATTTATCTGATTTCTTTTTTTTCAATATGTTTTTTTTTATATTAGAGCTTTATCAAAGGAAAATTTTTCTTTTATTTAATTTCTGGTTTTCAATATGTATGTTTTGGATATGAGAAATTTATCAGAACAGAATTTTTGTTTTACTTATCTAATTATGTTCCTTATGTATATTTTGGATAATAGACCTATATCAGATGGGAATTTTTGTTTTATTTATCTGATTATGTTCAATATGTATATTTTTGATATTATACCTACATCACAACAGAATTTTTATTTTATGTGATTTCTAGTTTTCAATTTTGTATATTTTGGATAATGACAATTATCAGGTGAGAATATTTGTTTCATTTATTTTCTTGTGTTCAATATGTATATTTTGGATATTAGAATACTTTCAGATAAGAAACTTTTGTGTTGCTTTTCTAATTATGTTCAATATGTGTATTTTGGATATTAGATGTTCATCAGATCAGAATTTTTGTTTTATTTATCTAATTATATGCCATGTGCATATTTAGGATATTAGACCTTTATCAGGTGAGAATTTTCTTTTATTTAATTTCTTGTGTTCAGTATGTATATTTTGGAATATTAGACCTTTAACAGATGAGAAATTTTGTTTTATTTATCTATTTATGTTCAATTTGTATATTTTGGATATTAGACCTTATCAGATGAGAATTTTTGTTTAAATATTTGATTTCACGTGTTCAGTATGAATATTTTTGATATTAGTTCTTTATAAGGTGTAGATGTAACCAACCATCTTATTAAATAAGAAACACAGAAGCAATGCAAAGAAGAAAGCCAAGAGGACAGAGCTAAGAGCTAAAACCTTACCCTTCCTCCTGCAGTGGTCTTACCTCTCCGAAACAGAGCTATTTCCTGTGTTAAAGTCTTTATATAGACTTTCTGTTCTGCCTTCTTATTGGTTGTAATCCCAACCACATGACTACCTCCTCACTGCCTGTCTGTATAGAGCTCCAGGTCTTCTATGGTTGGTATTGAGATTAAAGGCATGTGTATCCAATGCTGGCTATATTCCTCAATACACAGAGACTTACCTAGTTCTGCCTACCAAGTGCTGGCATTATAAGCATACGCCACCACCGCCCACCTTTTCTATGGCTTGCTAATAGCTCTGACCCCCCAGAAAACTTTATTTATTAACATACAAATAACATTTTAGTACAAAATAAAATATTACCATATTTCCCTTTTTCTATTTTAATAAGAAGAAAAAAAGGAAAAACCTTATAACTAACATAAGAAAAACTATATACAAAAGTACAATAACTATATACAATATATACAAGTAATAAATACCTAAAAAATGTCTAGTCCATTTGTATTTGACAAATTCAGAGAAAATAATTCCATTATCTATCCTATTTTGTTAAGTCCAAAATGTATCTAATTCACTTTCTATCCTAATTAATCTTCAACTATGATTAACTAATCTTCGACTCCCTCAGAGACCCAAGAAGGAAATAATATTAGCTAACAAAAATAAAAACAGGAAGTACATGCAAGCAACTTCCAAAAAATTGTGAGTTGAAAGAAACAGCCAGCTTCTTGGACAATCACCTGAGGTTTCTCCGCAGTGTTGAGGCATCATCTTCAGCCTATAGGCTTAGCATATCTGACAGACTCATTTGTGAAGTAGAATGGACACAAGGTCAACAGTTCAACATCACATTGGGTGAGAGCAGTCCATGTACCAGAAAAACCTGAATTCCACTAGTGTCATGTCATGATTCAGGATTTTAAATTCTGGAAATTGTTGATGTTTTTTGAATGCAGCTGTCCATTCTTCTTGGCTATGTGTGTATGTGGCTTCATCTCAGCATCCTGTTCTTCTCCACATCCCTCTCTTTAATGCCATTCTACTATTGAGAGGCGTAAGCTTAATTACTCTTCAAGAATAACTGTTTCAGATGCTGTTCCATTGCACCTCAGAAGCCATTGGCCCACTGCCTGTTCAGCTGCCTTCGAAGAAAAGGGCACTGTACCCTTTCTGGATTGTGAAGGCCACTTCAGAGATGGTGCCATATTATCCTGGCCTCAGAAAATGCCTTTTGATAAAGCCATAACCACACTTGATTTGGCAAGAATCAGTAGTCCTTTGTTTCGTGTCCTGTCTATCCTGTTTGTCAGCAATTGATTCGGGGATACTTTGTTGTCCAGTGGCTACCTTTTGCCACAATGAAAGTTAACCCTAATTGCAGTTTTTTCAATGCCCACATTTTCTCTGAAGTAGATTGGTACTGCCAGGATCTGACATGTCTCATAGTCATAACAAAAAAGAAAAATTTTCCAAGTTATTAAAACATTTTAAATGCCATATTCTGTAGATCTCTGAAGTGTTTGAAGATGACCTGTCTATCTAAAATATATCTGCTCAATTTTGAAAACATACCAAATTTGGCTACAAGTTTTATTATAATGTCTAACTACTAACTTTCTTTTCTTTATATCCTAATAGTTGGTAATAATAACATTCAAGGATCAGAAAATTGTATTACATTGTTAAATGAATGGTATAAATACAGTTAGAAATATACAAATATATATAATTTTGATATTAGACTTTTATAAGTTGAGAAGTTTTGTTTTATTTAATTTCTTGTGTTCAATAACTATATGTCTGATATTTGACTTTTATCACACGAGAATTTTGTCTTTTTATGATTTCTTGAGTTTAATATGTATATTGTTGATATTACACCTTTATCAGATGACAATTTTTGCTTTATTTACTTATGTTTAATATGTATAATTTTAGTATTAAACTTTTATTAGATTAGAATTCTTCTTTTCTTTAGTTTTTTGTGCTCAATAATGATATTGTTGATATTAGACCTTTATCAGATGAGAATTTTTGTTTTATTTATCTAATTTCTCATGTCCAATGTGTATATTTTTGATATTCGACCTCTACAAGATGAGAATTTTTGTTTTCTTGAACTTCTTGTGTTCAATAAATTTATTTTGGATATTAGAATTTTCTCAGTGAAAAAATTTTGTTTTATATAGTTTCTTGTGTAATATAAATACATTTTTAATATTTGAACTTTATCAGATGAGAATTTTCATTTTATTTATCTGATTTTTGGTGTTCAGTGTGTTTTTTTGGTTATTAGACTGTTAACATTTGAGAATTTTTGTTTTATTTATCTGTTTTCTTCTTGTCATCAATGTGTATATTTTGGATATTAGAACTTTACCTGCAGAGAATTTTTCTTTTATTTAATTCTTGTGTTCGATAAGTATATTTTTGATATTTGACTTTTATCACATGAGAATTTTGTCCTGTTTATGATTTCCTGTGTTCAATATGTACATTTTGGATATTAGACTTTTTTCAGATGAGAATTTTTGTTTTGTTTATCTGAATTCTTGTGTTCAATGTATATTTTTATATTTGACCAATATCAGATGAGAATTTTTATTTTATTTAATTTTTTGTGTTCAACAAGTATATTTATTTTAGTTATTAGACTTTTATCAGACGAGAATTTTTGTTTTATTGGAATTTTTGTGTTTAATATGTATATTTTGGATAATAGACTTTTATCAGATAAAAATTTCTATTTAATCCTCTGTGTTCAATATATTTTATAGTTATTAGACTTATATCAGAGGATAATTTTTTTCATTTACCTAACTATGTTCTATATGTATATATTTTTTATTTTATAATTTGATTTAATTTTACATATCAGCCATGGATTTCCCTGTCCTCCCCCCTCTCACTCCCCACTTCCTCCCAGCCCATCACCCATTCCCATCTCCTCCAGGGCAAAGACTCCCATGGGGATTCAGCTCAACCTGGTAGACTCTGTCCAGGCAGGTCCAGTCCCCTACTCCCAGCCTGAGGGAAGTGTCTCTGCATAAGTCCCAGGTTCCATACCGCAAGCTCATGCACTAAGGGCAGGTTCCGGTCCCACTGCCTGGATGCCTCCCAAACAGATGAAACTAATCAACTGTCTCACTTATCCAGAGGGCCTGATCCAGTTGGGGGCTCCTCAGCTATTGGTTCATAGTTCATGGGCTATTTGTCCTTGTGTTTTTTCCAATCTTGGTCTCGATAATTCTTGCTCATACAATCCCTCCTCTTTCTCACCAATTGGACTCCTGGAGCTCCACCTGCGGCCTGGCTGTAGATCTTTGCATCCACTTCCCTCAGTCATTGGATGAGATTTCTAGCACAACAGTTAGGGTGTTTGGCCATCCTATACCAGAGTAGGTCAGTTCAGGCTTTCTCTTGACCATTGCCAGTAATCTATTGTGGAGGTATCTTTGTGGATTACTGGGGACCTCTCTAGTATTTTGTTTCTTCCTATTCTCATGTGGTCTTCATTTATCTTGGTCTTTTATTCCTTGTTCTCCCTCTCTGTTCTTGATCCAGCTGGGATCTCCTGCTCCCCTAAGCTTTCTTTCCATCAACCCTTGCCGTCAATAACCCCACTCACGTCCAGGTTGTTCATATAGATCTCATCCATTTCTCTGTCATTGGGCAATCTCTGTGTCTTTCTTAGGGTCTTGTTTTCTAGGTAGCCTCCCTGGAGTTGGGAGTAGCAGTCTAGTCTTCCTTTGTTTTACATCTAGTATCCTCCTATGAGTGAGTACATACCATGTTTGTGTTTCTGAGTCTGGGTTACTTCACTCAGGATGATTTTCTCTAGATCCATCCATTTGCCTGCAAACCTCACGACGTCATTGTTTTCTTCTGCTGAGTAGTACTCCATTGTGTATATATACCACATTTTATTTATCCCTTCTTCTGTTGAAGGGCATCTAGGTTGTTTCCAGGTTCTGGCTATTACAAACAATGCTGATATGAACATAGCTGAGCAAGTGCCCTTGTGGTATGATTGAGCATTCCTTGGCTTTCTGTGGAAACAAAAGCAGAACCTCTTTTCCAAAGTAACATATCCTTATATCCAAATTTTGAAGTCAAGGTACCTTTAAAATTTACATTTTGGCATAACTGAACAGCTTTTACAATTAAATGTTTTTCTTCAGTTACAAATATCAAAGACAACATAATCTAGATTCTCTGTGTGATAGCCATCTTTACGTGACTCATTACTTTTATTATTTCTTTAAAGACTTTACTTTTAAAAACTATTTGTTTATATAACTGTATATATTCCTTTTTATCTCTTTTTGAAGCCTACGGCACTGTGGCTGTTGGCTCTGCCCACTTTAGCTTCCCAACATGGCGGTTCTGCCAGCTCTGGGAGCCATCAAGTCTCAGAAATATTGGGTCTATGCTTTTATCAAAGCAGCGTGTAGCCCAGAAAGCTCTCTTTCTCTTTTTTTTTAAAATACTAGTAAAGACTAAATCTACCACACAGTGTAATGTACCGCTGGCACACGTCTCATTCACGCCATACTGCAGGTCAAGTGCACATGCCAGGAACCTGCCAGTACTCAAACCTGCGTTTTGCAGCATCTAGCTGCCCATATGAGACATTTAGCAGGAACCTGTTTTTGGCTCTGTTTAGAATTGGTTATTAAATATTGTTAGGTTTGCTGGGCGGTGGTGGCGCACGCCTTTGATCCCAGCACTCGGGAGGCAGAGCCAGGTGGATCTCTGTGAGTTTGAGGCCAGCCTGGGCTACCAATTGAGTCCCAGGAGAGGTGCAAAGCTACACAGAGAAACCCTGTCTCGAAAATCCAAAAAAAAAAAAAAGAAGAGCTTTCCCTTTTGGGCTGGAGAAATGGCTCAGAGGTTAAGAGCACTGACTGCTCTTCCAGAGGTCCTGAGTTCAATTCCCAGCAACCACATGGTGGCTCACAACCATCTGTAATGGGATCTGGTGCCCTCTTCTGGCCAGCAGTCATACATGCTCTATACATAATAAATAAATAAATCTTTAAAAAAATATATTGTTAGGTTTAAGGTGGAAACTCGAGCCATTGGGCGCCATTTGTAGCTGGAGAATTTTTCTCCAGCTCCCACCACCAAGTCCCACCAGTTCCGGAGCCCACTTATAAAATAAACACACAGACTCTTACATTATTTAAACTGCTTGGCCATTAGCTCAGGCTTATCATTGTCTAACTCTCACTCTTATATTCAGCCCATTTCTATTAATCTTTACTTTGCCACGTGGCTCATGGCTTACCAGTACTTTACATCTTTCTTGTCTTGACAGTGGCTCCAGCTGGTCTCTCTTTCCTTCCTCCTTCCTCCATTCTCCTCTCTCCTTGTCCCACCTATAATTCCTGCCTGGTCACTGGCCAATCAGTGCTTTATTTATGTAGAGCGATATCCACAGCATAAAGGAGATATAATAAACTGATAGTAATTACTTTATAACTTGAGATAATTCTGACTTTTAAGTGTCTTACATTCCAATTAGAAGAAATAGCCTGACAGAATAGTCTGTATAAGTGAAAGAGAGCTGGTTTTGGAGGTTATTGCTCTTTTGATGGTCCTCCATCCAGCTCCTAAGTAAATCATACATTTAGGCTTATTCTTACTTATGAGTACTCAGCCATTAGTTTGGCTTAATTTCCAGCCAGCTTTTCTTAAATTAACCCTTTTATCTTTTGCCTTTGGCTTTTCTTATTCTCTAAATTCTGTAATTCTTACTCTTACTCTGTGGCTTGCTGTGTAGCTGGGTGGCTGGCTCCTGGAGCCCTCTTCCTCCTCCTCCTCCTCCTCCTCCTCCTCCTCCTCCTCCTCCTCTGACTCCTTGATTTTAGAGCTTTCTACCCAGTTTTCTCCTATATATACTCTGAGCCTGCAAGTCCCACCTATCCTTTCTCCTTTCTTGCTATTGGCCAGTTCTTTATTAAATCATCAGGTGTTTTACACAGGCACAGTAACATAGCTTCACAGACTTAAACAAATTCAACATGAACAAAAGCAGTACACCTTAAAATAATATTCTATTACATAGAGTTACTTGGTACCTACAACAAATGAACTTCAGTGCCAAAGTAATAGGCAGAAAATCACATGTGGAAACAAACAGGTATAACCATACTGATAGTCCACAATTTACCCTTTAAAGTTAAATTAGTGAATGAGAAAATGAAGGTCACTACATATTGATAAAGTGAGAAATTCAACAAGAGTCCATAAACACATGTTCTTGTGACATTGATGTTCCCAATTTTATAAAGCACTCACTATAAAATATGAGATAACAGATAGAACTCATCATTATTTGGGGTGATTTTAATACATGATTATATCAGTTATCAAAACAAAAGAAAAGCAATGAACAACTGATATACAAATAAGTGGACTGATTTAACATTTACAGAACTTTCCATGGAACAGTAGCAGAATTCATTTTTATCAGCAGCCTGAGCAGTTACTTTTCAAGATGGTTTTATGCAAAGCAAATCTTCTCAAAAACAAGGTAATTGAAATAATTTTTATTTTTATAAGATCACAGTATAAAAAATACAAAAAAGAACAAAAATAAACTATAGAAAATATGTAAACACATGGAGGCTAGAAAACAAAACACTGAACAATCAGTGAAATGCTAAAGAAATTGGGAGTGGATTCCAAAGTTCTTAGACACAAATGGTGGTAGGAATAGAGCATAACATTCTTGAAATGTATGAAAATAACAGAGCATTGGAATCTACAAAAAATAAAGTGTTGCAAGAAGGAAGTCGAAGTCTATTTGATATAAAGGTATACATTTAAAAATTAGGGACTAGTAGATGGTTCAGCAAGTAAAGGTACATGCCAACAAGTCTGAATTCAAATCCTGGGAAACATGGTAGAATAAAGGCATTGAACACTAGTAAACTATTCCCATACACCATCTACATGTGAGTTATAGTGTGTGCACAACTGAGTGAATGCTATGTGTGTGAGTTCATTCACAAATAACTATGTGTTGAAAACATAAAAATGAAATATCATTAGTCAGAAAGAAACAACAATGATCAGAACTCAAGTCAATGAGTTCTGAATCTCAACCCATACAGCACAAGAGAATACTCTACCAATACTAATAAAATCAAACCTGACAAATCATACAAAAGAACCAGTAAAACACTTATTTCTATAAAAAGGATCGCCGTATATAACACACTCCTCTAATAAGAATGACACCACTTCAAGTTAAAAGACCACACAAATGGAAGGATGAATGGAACCTCACAATTACCTGGTCAGGGCCCAGAAGCTTCAGAAAAAAAAAATCACTGATGCTGAGTCAGGGAGCAGAGCTCAAGACCTCTCAGCATGGCAGAGCTACATACTGACAAGGAGAGTAAAACAGTCCCTCAGTGGTAATATGGGCATCACGTTCAAAAGTGACAATACATTGTCTTCCCTAGTGTTATTGACACTGTGGCTCCAACATTTTGGAGAGCATCAGATAGGGAATTTGGTCAACAACGATGGGAGAGGACAAAAGAAAAGAGAACAGAACACACAGTAAACACTGCTGCCTATCTCCCTCTGACGTCACTATAAGTGTGAACTAACAGCTTGTCAAAGTGAAGAGACCACCTTGGCATGCAGAGAATGGGAGGAAGAAGGCCACATGCCACCCAACAAGGTGACAAAGAGAATGACTCACTTGACCTTTGCAGAGGGCTCTTCTACTTGCAAGCTGCTATCCCCACTGTGATCATACATAAACCCTGAAAAGCAAATGTCCAAAAAGCAAATGGTGCTGGACTTTGTACTTATTCCCTCAAGGCTGTTCATAGCACCTCTCTCCTCATAATGACGTGAAGATATGTCATGTGTGACTGATCCATCTGCATCATTGGACTTCAGCTTCAGGCAGAGAAGCAGGGATTGATTGCCAAATGATTCTCACAAAACACTCACTTCCCAGAACTACTGGTACATGGACAAAAAAATAAACAATTGACTGTCATGAAAGTGGTGATGGGGTTGAATGTGTGTGTGGGGAGGTATGTGTGTATGAGTAAAGTGATGAATTAAACACAAGTGGGTTGAAGGTTAAACAGGCTAATGTTACAGGAGGAAATGGTGCTGGACCTAACCTTGACCCAGCTGCTTGTTCTTACCTGCTCTTTCTGTGTCTGGGGGGTCTCTGACATTTTCCTCTTGGCCACTGGTAGAGAAAAGGGAATTCCAGAAAGAATCATACTATTTCTGAAAACTCCAACAACAAAAGAAATCCAAGAACCTATTGTAAGAAAACAGATTGCCCATCTACCCTTCTCTGACCATGGAAATGGGGAAACATCAGCAAGTAGAGAACAAATTCTGTCTGAGTGAGGGTAGGAGACACTGGTGGTATAGCAATCCTATGGCAAAAGACCCCTGCACAAAACCATACATGATATCCATCTCATGTTGCAAACTGGACTTCTAAGTGTCATGACTCATTTGGTGATGGAATTACTCTTTCAAAGGGGAGGCATCTCAGATACTCTGCATAACAGATATTTACATTATGATTGATCACAGTAGTGATTACAGTTATGACATAGCAAGAAAAATAATTTTATGGTGAAATGTCAAAACATGAGGAATTATTATTCAATGTTCAAGCCATTAGGATGGTTAAAAATAGTAGTTCTGGAGGCTATTAAGTATGACAATATGGGGTTGTGAGTATCTAACAGTCTCTTTCACTATTGGCAATGCTGAGAATGAGAAGTGTAAGACAAAGCACTACTTGCTAAGGAAGCTTGCTAAGAGACAGAAAGGCTGGAGCCAGAGCTTCAGACTCTGCAGTACAGCAACAAGGAAAGCCAGAGATGGCCACTGCACAATGTTGTGGTCCCCTGAACAACAGGCACTTAATAATGGAAGACTGACTCCTCGGCCAGACTATTTAATTTCTCTGAGGCCTTGGTGTTCTCATTCTTTAAGCTCTGCATGTGTGACATAACCTGCTCATGTCCCATCTTGAGCTTTTCATAGAAAGGATTTGGCTGGTAGTAGGTCCTGGACCTAGAGGTAATGAACTCCATGAACATAGTCCTCAAGTATCACAGGAATTCAGGGTATGTTCTAGACTACTGGATGTCATGGGACGCCACATCCTGTCTATTAAGTGCTGGGAACTTCTGGTATTTATTAAACTTGCTATTATAGGGTCAAGGGACTGGCTAAAGAAACCCACCCTGACCCTGGAGCCCAGAACTAGGGAGGAAAGACTCAGATCAGGGCAGAAAGAAACACACTGTCTCAGTCAGATCAGAGCCGTCTCTGCCCCTGGCCAACTGACTTGTGAAATCAACCAATCACAGAGCAGAACAGTAGAACCCTGGGCCCCAAGTCAACCTGTGGTTGACTACACCTCTAAAACATCCAGTATAAACGGCCCTGACTGGTCATTTAAAAAAAAGGCTGTTCTGTCCACCATGGTAGAGGCAGCTACTCTCCTGGACTCCTCCTTCCCAAATAAATATCTTTCTCAAAAAAATTTTGGGTGTGATGATCTTCATTCACTGGCATAGAGAAGATCCTTGTTGAGATGTCCCCCAGTGGACAGAGCAAGAGGGAGCTGAAAGAGCAGAGCAAGGAGAAGCTGAACAGAAGATCTTTGATGAGACGTCCCTCAATGGACAGAGCCATAAAGAGCTAAAAAGTAACACTTTTCTCTAGAGCCAGAGTACATTGCTACATTTCTGCAGGGGTTTTTCCCTTTTTGCAGAGTGAAGCAAAAGAAAGCCACAGCATATGCAAGAGAAGCAGAGCTCTGCTAGGAAGCCCCCTTACGAGGGGACTGAGCAAAGCTCAGCTGTAGCAGCTCTCCAGGAGAAGAGCAGGAATTTTGTATCCTGCAGGGAGATCATCCCCCATCAGTGCCAGGCCTGAATTTCTCAAGAAGTCAGAAAATTGTCCCATCCAGGGTTGGGCTGCTTCTTTGCAGTTCCAGCTGTAAGAGCTGTGCACAACAGCTCCAGGTCTCTGGGACACCTTCAGGGCAGAGCTGTTGTGAGCAGCTTGAGGTGTCCAGGATACCTCACCCTCCAGGGCTAAACTGTCCCTTGTAGTTTCAGTCATCAGAGCTGTGCTAAATAACTTCAGGTGTCCAGGGCACCTTCAGGGCAGAGCTGCTGTTATGAGTAGCTCAAGGTGTGTGGGTTACCTCGTCCTCCAGGGTAAACTGTCTCCTTGCAGTCCCAGCCATCAGAGCTGTCCTAAGCAGTTCAAGGTGTTGCCTGACTCCCCAGGTAGTCGGGACACCTTTCCCCAGAGTTATTGCAACAAATTTACTTATATTGTTGGTACCCAAACCTGGGACCAACCTACAGATTTGAAAACAATTTACTTACACCTATGCTTACCCTACACTGGTAGAGGCAGGCTGTTTAGATGATGGGAGGTGGAGTTGCATGAGCTCTCTCAGGAGGCTTGTCAAAATAGCTGTCTAAGAATTTCTGTGGTGTCTACTCCACAGGTGTGTACCCTCCAGAGTCTGTGAGGATGTTTCTCCTGTCTTCAAAAACAAATTGTCTATGATGGGACCTGTCACAATGGAGACCAAAATAACATCATGAACAGTTTTGAGGATGGGACTCAACATCATGACAGATTTACAAACACCTGCATGGAAATATCTATGTGTCACTAAAGTAAGTATACTGGTGGAACTATCATACTCAAATTGGTACTCCCAATTTTCACCAAGGTATCACCTGGGAACTGTGAGATAGGGAACTGCTCATGCCCAACCACAGATCTGTAACTGCAGGGACTAGAGGGAGATACATGCACAAACACATAGAAAATACACAACATAAACACATGTATATGAGAGACAGAGAGACAGAGAAAGAGATACTTAGAGAGACAGAGAAAGAGAGACTGAAGGAGAGTGGGAGAACTCTATCAATTGGATGCTGAACAAATGAATGTAGGTGTGTCCTCTCAGAGGGGAACAAAAGGAGCAGGGATCAGTCTGAGTCCCTGTATGGACACATTTAGATGTGTGACCTGGCCTCTCCAACTGCTGCTTGGAGAATCAAACGTACAAGGCCTTTTAAAGTGAGTAACAAAAAAATTAACTCAAACTCACAGCAACTAACATCTCACACTAGACAGCACTTGATAGAATCTCTTCAAAGTCATGCTTGGAATTCATACTACTGCCTCAGTCTGTGAGTACTATGACTCATGCCACAGGCTCTGTCTTTGTTTCTTTTTAGAGGAAGCAGAATAGTCTTTGTCCTCATGTCATTCTTGTCCACATTTGAGGTTCTGCCTTTGGGAGGAGTTCAGAGACATGATTTTGGCATACCCTGAAAGCATACCCTGAAGATGCAGCCTACCAAAAACACAGACCTTATATAAAATGAAGTAATGATGACAGAGTGGACCTGAGATTGAAACCACATGGATTAAAAGAATGAATACCTATTCTTCATGCTCTCTTTTGTGATAAAGATTAGGCGATCTCACTGTTACTTTCTTTCAATGGTCATTTCCTGTAGCTGACTGGTCAGACTGCACCTTCTGCTTCACCTGCATCTTGGTGAGGAAGGATTGGTGGGATGGTGGCTCTCTGGTGCTCCTTGTGGGTAGATGAACATAAATGAACTTGCAGTATCACAAGGCAAAGATAATGGACAGACCACCCTGAGTCCTAATCAAATATTTGAGAAAGCTTGTTTTCCAGTGACTCGGTGACACCGCAAATTATTTTGTCCTGTGCTTCAGTTGCCCCCTCTGTGGAACTCAGCTGTCTCCTCTATTTGAAGGGAAGTGGTTATCCCAGCTATCTGGTTTTCTCTGCCCTCATAGCACATGCTCCAAGTAACCAAGGAGATAGCCTCTTCAGGCTCATTCACAGCTACAGACTCAGAAGTTAACTCGGCTGCAGATTCCACAAGCCTGTGAGTTTACAAGTCAGGAGAGAATTGCCATAGTTCACAATCACCCCAGTCATTTGGGGATTCCCCAAATATCTTGACAGGTCACTCTAACCATATAACTATTGATGGAGAAGTCATATAAGGGCAGAACATGGTCACCAGATTCAACAAGTCTCCTCACTGACAACTGAGGAACACAGAGCAGCTGGGAAGTACCTAAAGTTAGCCACTGTGGTTCAAGTAGAGTGATGTCCTGCCTTGAAATGGGCACACCTCATTAATCCCTCCTGCTTTAATGTCGGTCTCATGTTCACACATCTATGCCTATCCACCAAAAGGAATGAAAGCCAAGAGTTCCCAGCATAAAGCATTGGCCTTACCAGTTCCTGACTGTAGCTCAAGTTTTCCTTTAATCTATACCTTGCCACATGGCTCGTGGCTTACCGGCATCTTCACAAGCTGTTTCTCATCGTGGCAGCTGGCAGTGTCTCTCTGACTCAGCCTTCCACTTCCCAGCTTTATTCTCCTCCTTGTCCCGCCTATACTTCTGCCTAGCCAATGGCCAATCAGTGATTTATTTATTGACCAATTAGCAACACATTTGCCATACAGAACATCCCACAGCACTTCTCCCCTTTTTTTTCAAAAAGGAAGGTTTTAACCTTAACAAAGTAAAATTACATATCATTTGGGAATTTGGGCGTAGCTTCTCTTACTACTTCTTGCTGGAGGGGGGCGCTGTATCTTATGGGGATACAAACAAAATTTTAGAATTATGGAATAGTCCATGAGGGTGTATCGTCTGAGCCAGTTGCCTTCAAATTGTTCTGGATGTTGGATCATCTGGGCCATGGTGTCATTGGAGACTTTTCAGGGGGTCTTGGCTGGTCAAGCCTGATGTATCTTAATCTTGAACAAATCCATAGGCTCTGGCTTTCTGTGGGAACAAAAGCAGAGACTCTTTTCCAAAGTAACACATCCTTATATCCAAATTTTGAAGTCAAGGTACCTTTAAATATACATTTTGGCATAACTCAACAGCTTTTACAATCAAATGTTTTTCTGCAGTTAAAAATCCCACAGACAACACAATCCAGATTCTCTGTGTAATATTCATCTTTACATGGCTTATTTTTTATATTAATTTTACTGTCTCTTTAAAGACTTTATTTTTTAAACTATGTATTTATTTCTATAACTGTATATATCATCTTTTTTGTCTCTTTCAAGCCTACGTATATTTTTACACACATTGTAAACTATTACATCTGAATCTGTCTTACTGTGAATCTATTGCAATAAACTGCAGCAGCTGTGGCTGCTGGCTCTGCCCACCTCAGCTTCCCAACATGGCTTCATTTACCACCAGCTCTGGGAGCTATCATGGGTCTATGCTTTTATCCAAGCAGCGTGTAGCCCAGAAACCTCTTTTTTTTGTTTTGTACTAGCAAAGGCTAAATCCACCATGCAGCTTAATGTGCCACTTGCAGAGGCCTCATTCCCGCCATACGGCAGGTCGAGCGCGCATGCTAGGAACCCAAAAGTAGCTCAAACCGGCAGCTGCCGCTCATTTGAGAGAGACAATTAGGAACTGTTTTTAGCTCCGTTTTAGAATCTTTTTTCTCAGTTTTTAGGTAGAAACTCTTGCCCCACGTTGGGCACCATTTGTAGCTCAAGTTTTCCTTTAATCTATACCTTGCCACATGGCTCGTGGCTTACCAGCATCTTCACAAGCTGTTTCTCACTGTGGCAGCTGGCAGAACATCCCACAGCACCTGACTTCTGAGCTAGAACAATTATTATCCTGGAATCCTTGAATTTCAAGAGGCATGACAAGCAGGGAAGTTCTGTTGGTTCCCAGAGACTCCAGCTTTCTGTTCCCCATTACTGGAAGATTCAGCACAAGCCCACTTCCTCCAGGAAGATTCCCTTTTCTTGCACAGAACTCATTACATGATTCTCTTGACCATTTCTTTCTTGACGTTTTACATTGAGACTGAAGGTCAGCTTTCTTCAGGATACAATAGAATGTAGGGAAGAGCTGCAGATGTCATGGGAACTGACATTGCTTCCCTGCTAATGAGCTTTCTTTACACTAGATGTCAAGTTGTCCTTTGCAGAAGCCTCTGCTGGGATACAAGGGAAGCCCTTCAGCATCCCCTTCATCCAAAGCCAGAGATCTCTCCCTGATTGACTGAACATCCTTCAGTTCTTTCCATGTGTAGAACTGAATCTTTATCTCCTACTGAAATTTTATGTACACAAGGTAATAATATCATAGAAATTTATATATGCTAAAGTTCATCATAAGTACCTGCAACTGAGGTGACTGGCCACACTAGTGGAAACCCATGAACTGTGGACTGGTGGCTGTGGAGCCCCCATGAGACTGGACTAGGTCCTCTGGATACAGAAGATGGTTGTTTGGCTCTAACTGTTTGGGAGGCACCCAGACAGGGGATAGGGATCTATCCATGGTCAATGGGCAGGCTTCTGGAACCCAGTGCCTGTGGTGTGACACCTTGAACAGCATTGGTTTCGAGTGGAGGGTGTTGGACCTGCCTAGGCTTAGTGTTCTGGACTCTGCTGACTGCCCATGGGAGACTTCAATTTGGGGGATGTGGGGATGTGCAGTGGCTTGGGAGAGATGGATGGGGGTGGGTAGAGGGAGGAAGGGAGCTCTGTGGACAGTATGTGGGGTGAGGAGAAAATTTCTTAATAATGAAAAATGGAAAAAAACAAAACAATACAAAAAAAGATGTAAAATAAAAAAAAGTACCTACACCTCCTTATCTCCTTAGCCACAAGACATTATAGACTTAATGCTGACTGAGAAGGAAGTTGTTGAACAAATTCCTGGTAAAGAGTCTACAGGAAACAGATAGGCAGAATTATGCTAGAGGAAGAGGCTGATACAGTCTAGGAACAAGCACTCATAGAAGCGTGATATGGTCATGGAGCCCAGTGTGACTAAAATCTGTGTCATCAGCATGTGTGTAGTGGGTGTTGTACTCTCTGTTCAGTAGCTCAAAGTGGTCTGCTATTATTAGGTAGTAAAGATGGCCAGATAGCTGGAGTCTTCCACACAGAACATGAGTTTCCCTTAGAGCAAAGGATATTCAGGAAAATCCTTTGCAAGCCCCTTCATAGTTAGCAACATAGATACTCGAGTTCCACTGGACACTCTAGATCAATGGTTATTTTTTTCCAATTCTCTGACCCTTTAAATCTTTAAATAGCATGAAGAGTAGTTCCTCGTGTTGTGGTGAGCCCTAAACATAACTGTTTCGTTGTTTCTTAACTTTAATTTTGCTACTGTTTTTTTTTTAAAGTTTTACTTATTATGTATACAGTATTCTGTATGCACATATCCCTGCAGGCCAAAAGAGGGCACCAGATCTCATTACAGATGGTTGTGAGCCACCATGTGGTTGCCGGGAATTGAACTCAGGATCTTTGGAAGAGCAAGCAGTGCTTTTAACCTCTGAGCCATCTCTCCAGTCCTAATTTCGCTACTGTTATGAATTGTAATTCAAATATTTGATGTGCAGTATATCTGATATGCGACCCCCAATGGGGTGGTGACCCACACAGGTTGAGGACCACAGCTCTGAATGCAGGCAGAAATCTCCTCAAATCCTGGCAGTGATGGTGGGGCAGTGTGATTCTTAGTTTTTATTATCAGACTGAATCAAACTAGTCACCTGGGAAGAGGGACCCTCAATGAGGAATTATATACATCAGATTTTTCTTTGAACTTGTCTCTGTGGGATTTTATTAATTGTTAATTGAGGTAAGACTCCCTAAAATGGGCAGAATCATTTCATTGTCTGCAACCTGTACTGTGTATGTATGAAGAAGCTAGAGCATAAGCATAAAAAAACAGGTAGCATGAGTACATTTGTTTATCTCTGCTCTTGGCTGTGGATGTGATATGATTAGCTGAGTTCCTATCCTGCTTTTCCAAAAATGGAACTATTACCTGAAATTGTGGGCTATGATCAATTTTTCCCATTCTAAGTTGCTGTGCCTGATAATTCAGTGCAATAAAGATATTAAGAATGCACTACATGACAGAGGGGTTTTCACAAGTCAGTGAGATGTGTGTTTCATGAAATGCTCAACAGCACCTTATCTGTCTCAGAAGAAGAGATTCTACTTCCTCCTGAACCCAACCTGTGTTTCCCTGTCACAGTTTTACAAAGACCCAGAGATACCCAAAGACTCACAAATCACTTCACCCTGTCAATAAGTGTCCCCTGATATTGTCTTGCCATAACAAGTACCATGCTAAATTCTTTTAATGTGTTATATACAAGCTTCACTTCAACGAATGTATTTTTCCTTGAATTTCCTGACCATTGGAATTTTCAGGTATGGGGAACTGAGTCTGAATTCACTGCCTTGACAATGAATTTCAGTCTTATGATATGTCCTTCCTTGAATATCAGAAGAGGCTCCTTAAAGCTGAGAGCGATGTAGCACCATAAATTCCAGGTATACGGGGGTATAACTAATGACTAGCAATGTGTCCACTAGTTACCTTATGTTGGAGATTAACTCCAGGGCTGGTGTATGTAGATCCCTGTAAAAACTTGTTGGTATTAATCTAACTTCTGTGCCTCTTCAACAAGGTTTCTGTAAACGGATCTTTGACAAATTTCTTCCTTTGAAAGTAAATAGACCTTATCAGATGTGAAAAGTCACTTTGATTTTTTTCCTTCTCCTCCTAGGACATGAAACAGGCCCTTTTGAGCTACTTGAAAGGTTATCCAAGGAGAATAAGGTCTGAAATAGCCACAGGTAAAGCTTTAGAATGCAGGTCTGAGGAACAGAGTGCAAAACAAGGGCAGGACAGCAGGCACACCCAGGAAATTCTTGGTTATGTCTTTGGCAGTTTAGCCTCTCTGCATGCCAGTTTCTTCTACCTAGAGAAAGATGGGTTGGGATACACCATGGAGATGGGTGCTGTCACAAGGCATGACTTACAAAATCACTTCCTTCATAAGTGGGACTTTGTTTTTTTTCATGTTTCTTTTTGTGTGTGGGGTTACAAGCTAGCATTTATATGAGCTAAGCTGCACATCTATTTCTGGAGAACATTTCTTTCTGGGAACAAAGGAATCAGATATTAAACTTACAAAAATGCTGAAAATTAGGCTTTAGAGCAGAGAATCACTTCACTTGGTTGAAAAAAATTGACACTTCTCTTCATGACCATTACCAAATATTGTGCGTGGCTCCTGTCCTTTCCATTTGGAAAGACTCACCAGCTAGCTATTCTTTATTGATTAGCTACTTTCAGATGCTAAAAGAAGATGGAGAGGGAAGGTAGAAATCAACATGTTTGATCCTAAATATAGAGTTGTGTTTGCCTGTTCTAATCTCAGAATTCTAATCCTTATCTGGCTAATCTAACAACAAATAAATGCCACCTGTGCTCATTGTTGTATTTTAATAAAAGCACATAAATGATTTTGGTGACTTACTATAACTCATGTAGTATGTATTGAGTCCAGCTATTAATAATTTCTTCTCTGTCTTGCTATTCTTATTTGGAACATTTGTTTGTTTGAGTGGAAGTGAACCGCCCCAATTTAAATGGGGGAAAAATTTTTAAATAAACTACTGTAACAGAATATGTTTGGGAGTTGTAAAAGTTTTTCCACTGAAAAAAAATCAGAATTTAAGAGGTTACATGCTGGGGGTAGACATCAGAGTCAGCAAAGCTTGCAAAAACAGATTTTTTTTCTTTTAGCACTTTGATGGAAGAAGCACTTCATTTTCTTTAATTTTGTAATTAATTTAATTTTACATATCAGCCATGTATTCCCCTGTCCTCCCTTCTATGGGTCCCTCCCCCTCGCTCTCCCCCCAATCCACCCCCCATTCCCATCTGCTCCAGTGCAAGGACTCCCCTGGGGATTCAGCTCAGCCTGGTAGATTCAGTGGAGGCAGGTCCAGTCCCCTCTTCCCTTCACCCAGGTTGAGCAAAGCTCTGGGCTCCAAAAATCCAGCTCATGCACTAAGGACAGGTTCTGGTCCCACTGCCTGGGGGCCTCCTAAATAGTTCAAGCTAATCAACTGTCTCACTTATCCAGAGGGCCTCATCCAGTTGGTGGCTCCTCAGCTCTTGGTTCATAGTTCATGTGTTTCCACTAGTTTGGCTATTTGTCCCTGTGCTTTTTCCAATGATGGTCTCAATATCTCTTGCTCATACAATCCCTCTTCTCTCTTGCTGATTGGACTCCTGGAGCTCCACCTGGGGCCTGGCTGTGGATCTCTGCATCTGCTTCCATCAGTCATTGGAAGAGAGTTCTAGCACGATAGTTAGGGTGTTTAGCCATCTGATCACCAGAGAAGGTCAGTTCGGGCTTTCTTTTGACCACTGCCAATAGTCTATTGTGGAGGTATCTTTGTTGATTTCTGGGGACTTCTCTAGCACTTTTCTTCTTCCTATTCCCATGGGGTCTTCATTTATCTTGGTCTCTTTTTCCTTGTTCTCCCTCTCTGTTCCTGATCCAGCTGGGACCTCCTGCTCCCCTAAGCTTTGTTTCTTCTGACACTTGCCCTTCATTAACTCCTCTCATGTCCAGTTTGCTCATGTAGACCTCATCCATTTCTCTGTTGTTGGGTGATCTTTGTGTCTTTCTTAGGGTCCTGTTTTCTAGGTAGCCTTCCTGGAGTTGTGAGTAGCACTCTAGTCATCCTTCGTTTTACATCTATTATCCTTCTATGAGTGAATACATACCAAGTTTGTCTTTCTGAGTATGGGTTACCTCACTCAGGATGATTTTTTTTCTAAATCCATCCATTTGTCTGCAAACCTCATGATGTCATTGTTTTACTCTGTTGAGTAGTACTCCATTGTGTATATGTACCACATTTTATTTATGCATTCTTCAGTTGAAGGGCATCTAGATTGTTTCCAGGTTCTGGCTATTACAAATAATAATTCTATGAACATAACTGAGCATATGCCCTTGTGGTATGATTGAGCATTCCTTGGGTATATGCCCAAGAATGATATAGCTGTGTTTGGGGGAGATTGATTCCCAATTTTCTAAGAAATTGCCATATTCATTTCCAAAGTGGAAAAGTACAAGCTTGCATTTCCACCAACAATGTAGGAGTGTTTCCCTTGCTCCACATCCTCTCCAGTGTTTTTGATCTTAGCCATTCTGATGAGTGTAAGGTGGTATCTCACAGTCCTTTTGATTTGCATTTCCCTGCTGATTAGGGAGGTTGAGCAATTCCTTAAATGTCTTTCAGCCATTTGAGCTTCTTCTGTTGAGAATTCTCTGTTTAGCTCTATAGCCCATTTCTTAATTGGACTGTTGGATATTTTGATGTCTAATTTCTTAAGTTCTTTATATATTCTGGATATCAGCCCTCTGTCAGATGTGGGGTTGGTGAAGATCTTTGCCTATTCTGTAGGCTGTCACTTTGTCTTGTTGACTGTGTCCTTTTCTCTACAAAAGCTTCTTGGTATAAGAGGTCCCATTGATTGATTGTTTCTCTCAGTGACTGTGATACTGGTGTTATATTTAGGAAGTGATCTCCTATGCAAAAGCGTTCAAGACTACTTCCTACTTTCTCCTCTATCAGGATCAGAGTAACTGGATTTATGTTGAGTTACAAATATATATATATATATAGATAGATAGATAGATAGATAGATAGATAGATAGATACATATATATATAAATTTTGATATAAAATTCATACTTTAAGGAAAGTTTAAAGAATCAAAATAGCATCAAAGTATTATGAGAACAGTGGCAATAGAATTGTCCCTTAATTTTGGCTTTCTTCTGCCCCATATCAGTTGATTCTTCTGACATGATACAGAGATTATGCATTTTCTTTTTAACAACATGCTTGGCTTTAAAGAAGGAGCGAGTCATTATCCAACTCCAAAGCCAGCTTTAATTTTTAATTGATCTGGGACTATATAAACACCATTTGTGATAAGCGTTTGTAGAGAAGAGCAAAAATAAACATTTAGGAAGACTTATGAATTTTATGTGTGATGTAATACCAATAGGCCAAGTTACTTTAAATTGGATGGTCATGCTGGTTGAGAAACTATCACCTCTTCTAATTAAGAGGTCTGTCTTCTTCAAATCAAACTTTTATCAATTTTTTTTTCTGGAGCTGCGGATCAAACCCAGGGCCTTGCGCATGCTAGGCAAGCACTCTACCACTGAGTTAAATCCCCAAGCCCATAGTTTTTTTTTTGTTTGTTTGTTTTTGTTTGTTTTTTTTTTTTTTCGAGACAGGGTTTCTCTGTTTAGCTTTGTGCCTTTTCTGGATCTCACTCTGTAGACCTGGCTGGCCTTGAACTCATAAAGATCCGTCTGGCTCTGTCTCCCGAGTGCTGGGATTAAAGTCTTGTGCCGCCACCACCGCCCAGCCCTTTATCAATTTTGATGGTATTTATAGCTTACCTTCTCTGATAGAAAGAAAAGCAAAACCTCATCCCCAATGTAACACATATCCTGGTTTCCGTTCTGAGGTCAGCACATCCTTAAAATATACAGGCTGATTTAACTCTGTAGTTTTTTTTCTATTATCCAATGTCTCTTTGCAGCTATTGTTCCTTTCTCATTAGCATTGAGAAAATACAAAGTTAATAAAGCATTATGTGGCCAGGCGGTGGTGGCACACACCTTTAATCCCAGCACTCGGGAGGCAGAGGCAGGTGGATATTTGTGAGTTCAAGGACAGCCTGGTCTACAGAGTGAGATCCAGGAAAAGGCGCAAAGCTACACAGATAAACCCTGTCTCAAAAAATCAAAATAAATAAATAAATAAATAAATAAATAAATAAATAAATAATAAATAAATAAATAAATAAATAAATAAAGCATTATGTAATCTATTTCTAGGGGATTTTGTTTCTCCTTTTTGTTTATTTAGCATACCCTTTAGAGTTCAATTTGATGTTTCTATGACTGTTTCTCCTGTAGCATTGTGTGGTATACATGTAATATGTTTTATATTATAATAAGCAAAAAACTGTTTCATTTTACCAGAGACATAGGCTAGATATTGTTAGGTTTAACATTTATAGGTATACCCATGATGGCCATAACTTCTAGCAATTTCTGGATTACAGAATCAACCTTTTTGAAACTCAAGGAAGTTGCTCATGGAAATCTTGAGTAGGTATCAATGGAGTGATGTACATGTTTCAATTTTTCAAATTCTACAAAATGAAACACATCCATCTGCCAGAATTCATTTTTCTGAGTGCCCTTTGGGTTACATCCTTTGGGTAGTGGAGTCTGATTATAAAATGAACAAGTAGGATATTTCTATATAATTTCCTTAGCTTGTTTCCAGGTTATGGAAAAATCCTTTTTTAAAACCTCACTATTGACATGATTTTTTTTATGAAACTCTAAGGCCTCCTGTACATTTCTTATCAATAGTTGATCAATCTCCTCATTTTCTTGGGCAAGATCTTTAAATTCTTTGTCAAGAGTTTTCAATTCCCTTAAAAGCTCAACATGTTCCCTAAGAGCCTGGAGGGCCCGTCCTAGTGAGCCCAGATCTGGGACAGGGGGAGCCAACTCATCAAGAATAGGCCTGCAAAAATGGGAAGACAGAGAAACATAGGGAGGGGGCATTGCAGAAGGGGGAACTGCTGGAGATTTTTGAGGTGGTATAAAAGGGCCCAAGGACTCCTGTGTTAAGGGGAGATTTTTGCAGGGGGGCCAGTCTGGATTATGGTAATGGGCCACCCCTTTCTCTAGGGAAGCCTCCTCGGTTGGGTCTAGAGGGGAGATAGAGGTCAAATTAACAGAGAGATGAGGATGGGCAGGATCAGACTCATGGGGATTGTTAGGTTTAAAAGTCATGAGCATCCCCTCTTCCATAGAGTGCAGGTCGTGAACCGAGGGACAGACTGAAGGCGGACCAGAAAGCGCTCCGGGGTCTTAGGGCAGGTAGAGGGGGGAGCGAAAGGCTTCTTTGGAGATTTTTTCTCCTATATTAATAAGCTTTTGTATGTCAGGGGAATATTTATAGACCCTGAGAATGTCATTAATAATCAACAAAGGCTTTAAGGTCTTTTTTCTTTACCCTAGTTCCTTGTATCTGCTAAAACCATCTCAAAAATCTAGTAAATCGAAGAGTAAGCCTCAGCCTGTCCTGGCATTTCCTGTTACCAGAAGCCAGACCTCTGGGGACTCATCCGAGGAGGCCAGGAGGCCGCCTAGAGCATCTCCTCAGGGGGGTTGAAAGATCCAAATGAGGAGGGGGAGGAGGCGGAGGCAGAGGAGGAGGAGAAGCCATCACCAGAGGACCCCCGCCAGGACAGACTTATCACAAATTAAATTTCCACCTTGTTGAAAAGCTGAAATCCGCCTGTGCTAAGTATGGTCCTACCGCTCCTTTTACATTAGCCTTGGTGGAAAACCAGAGCAAACATTGGTTGATCCCTAATGACTGGTATTTTCTTACCTGTGCGGCTCTTTCTGGGGGTGACTTTGTCCTCTGGAAAATAGAATTCACAGAAAATTGTTGAGAAGTTGCTCAAAAAAATATTGAACAGCCATCCTCAAAAACTTGGACTCTAAAGAAACTCCCTGGTAACCCCCCTTATGATACAAATGCAGCACAGGCAAAATTCCCTCCTGGCCTCCTGGCCCAGATTCAAAACGCGGGGGTCCGCACCTGGAAACGCCTGTCCCAAAAGGGTTCGGCTACCACCTCATTAGCAAAGATTCGTCAGGGCCCTGATGAACCTTATAGTGAATTTGACTCTCACTTAAATGATACAGCTGAGAGACTTTTTGGGCCGAACGAACAGGAAAGCACCTTTGTTAAACACTTGGCCTTTGAAAATGCAAACCCTGCCTGCCAGGAAGTCCTCCGCCCTCATTAAAACAGAGCAGACCTGTCTGAATATGTGAAACTCTGTTCAGGTGTTGGCGCCGCCCATGCCATGGGATTAGCTATAGGTGCTGCCCTCAGGGCTTCACAACAGCCTGGAGCCCACACCTGTTATTTCTGTAAACAACCCAGACATTTAGCTAGGGAATGCCCCCAGAAAGGTCACAGCCTCGTGCCCTTAGCCCAGCCAGCTCAGGAGGCCGCCTCTATGAGGCCCTTGCCTTCCACTCTCTGTCCCCACTGCAACAAGGGCCATCATTGGGCTACAGAATGCAGGTCAAAAGCCAATTATCTCAATCAGCCCTTTCTTCCGCTGGTGCAGGGAAACTTCCAAAGGGGCCAGCCCCTGGCCCCAATGTCTCCAAGAGCGCACCCTGGGGCCTTGAGGTCCGCTCACATCCTGCCTCCCCAGCCTCAACAAATTCTCCTGCCCCAGTTCCATTCTCCTCCTTCCGGAGAGCAACTCCAGACAGTGCCAGATTGGACTTGTGTGCCACCACCGAAACAGTATTAAACTCCCTTGAAGGGGCTCAGGTCATCCCTACAGGGGTGACAGGGCCCTTACCTCCTAATATTTGCACGCTTGTCCTTGGCCGTGCTTCTGCGGCCCTCTGAGGGGTCCAGGTCTACCCTGGCATAATAGATAGTGATTTCTCAGGTGAAATTAAGATTCTGACCACTGCTGTAAACAACATGATCACAATTCCTCAAGGTACGCACTTGGCACAGCTAGTTCCTCTACCCTCCTCTGTCTGTGATAATTCCTCAATTACAAACACCCCTCGGGTGTCAGCTGGATTGGGCTCCTCGGAAGCCTACTGGGCCCAGCCTGTTACTCAGGATCACCCTACTCTCACCCTTACTATAGAGGGAAAGAAGTTTCAGGGTATCTTGGATACAGGGGCAGACACCACAGTCATTTCACAGTCTCACTGACCATCTGCTAGGCCACTGGTTCCATGTCTCACCGATTTAAAAGGAATCGATCAGTGTAATAATCCTTTAATTAGTTCAAGGACACTTTTCTGGAAGGATGAGGAAGGAAATCAGGGGACTGTCACTCCTTTTGTGGTTACAGGGCTGCCTGTTACTCTTTGGGGAAGGGACATACTTTCACAAATGCAAGTAATCTTATATAGCCCAAACTCTACAGTCACACAACAAATGCTATGGATGAATTATATCCCTGACACAGGCTTGGGCAAGGCGGCTCAGGGGAAGAGTCCAACCAATTCAGCCCGTTCCCAAGGAGGATAGACATGGGCTGGGATATTCAGGTTTTTAGTAGTGGCCACTGACCCTCCTGTACCCCATGCCGACAAAATTACCTGGATGACCCAGACCCCTGTCTGGGTGGATCAGTGTCCCCTTACTCAAGTAAAGCTACAGGCCTCCACTATGCTTGTACAGGAGCAGCTTATGGCTGGCCACATTGAGCCTTCCATCTCCACTTGGAATACACCTATATTTGTTATCAAAAAGAAGTCAGGAAAATGGAGGCTCCTTCAAGACTTAAGAGCACTAAATAAGGTAATGAGGCCTATGGGGGGCACTTCAGCCTGGATTGCCTTCGCCTGTGGCTATTCCTGCTAAATTTTAAAAGATAGTCATTGACCTTAAAGATTTCTTTACTATTCCCTTGCAACCCGAGTACAGAGACTACTTTGATTTCAGCCTTCCCCGTCCCAATTTTCAGGGAACCATGCTTTGCTACCAATGGAAGGTATTACCCCAGGGCATGGCCAACAGTCCTACTGTTTCTCTGCCAGAAATTTGTGGCTCAGGCTGTGGACCCTGTCAGACTTAATTGGCCCCAGATATATATCTTACATTACATGGATGACCTTCTCCTCGCTTCACCTGACCACATCTCCCTTGAGTGATGATTTTCAGAACTCAGTAGAGCCCTTAATGGATTGGAACTACAGATTGCTCCAGATAAGGTCCAAACCCAGGATCCTTTTAGTTACCTGGGGTTGGAACTCCATTCAAACCGGGTCCTCATTCCTCATGTCCAGTTATGCACTGACCATCTCCATACCCTAAATGATTTCCAACAATTGCTCGGCCATATCCAATGGCTTAGGCCTTATCTTAAACTTCCTACGGATTCTCTCCTTCCCCTCTACAAGATCCTCTGGGGCGACCCTGACCGCACATCACCCTGTGTGCTTTCCCCTGCAGCCAACGAGGCTTTGATTCAGATAGCCATTGCCATTAACCAACAGTCTTGCTTTCAGATTTCCTATGCCATACCTCTATATTTTAGAGTTCTGCCCACACCACACACACCCACAAGAGTCTTTTTACAACATGCTCAAGAACCAAAACTTAAAGGCAAGATACTCCTCTGGGTCCACATGCCTGCTGCCTTTTCGAGAGTCATTTCCGACTACCCCGAACAGGTGACCTCACTCATTATGAAAGGATGACAGACCTCTCGCCAATATTTTAGTAAGGACCCTGATATCATACTCACACCCTATTCCAAGGATCAAACCCAGTTTTTGTTCCAAACCTTAGATAAGTGGGGAGTTGCCTTGGCAGGGTGTATGGGGACCTTGGATAATCACCACCCAGATGACCCTTGCTCCATTTTGCCCGGCTACATCCCTTCATCTTTCCAAAAATTACAAAAACTGGTCCCATTTCTCGTGCACTTACAGTCTTTACTGATGTTTCCGCTAATGGTGTTGCAGCCTTTGTGGCCCAAGGCCACCCTACCTCCTTCCTAATGCCTTTTTGCTCAGTGCAGTTGGTTCAACTTTCAGCAATTTTAAAGGTTTTTCAGACCTATTGTCATCAACCTATTAGTATCTCTACAGATAGTGCCTATATTGCCTTTTCCATCCTCTTGTTAGAAACCTCTCCAGCCATAAGGCCTACCTCCAACGCCACCCCAATTTTCTCCCAGATTCAACAGCTTGTCCTGACTCACCAACACACATTTTTTATAGGCCATATTAGAGCCTATAGTGATCTTTCTGGACCGTTAACCGATGGCAATGCACAGTCTGATGCCTCCACCAGGCTAACTTTCCCTGTCATGGTCGGCTCAGTCCTACAGGCCCAAATTGCCCTTAAGATCCACCATTTAAATTCTCAGACACACCGTCTTCTTTTTTAAGATCTATAAACAGCAGGCGTGAGAAATTGTCAAACAATGTCCCCCTTGTGTTGTTTCTCACACTGCCCCACACTTGGGAGTCAACCCTCGAGGCCTCCTTCCCAACCAAATCTGGCAGACAGATGTTACTCATTGCCCCAAATTCGGCAGACAAAAATTTATCCATGTCTCTATAGATACCTTTAGTGGCTTTATCTTCGCCTCTCCTCATGCTGGGGAAGCCACAAAGGATGTTTTTTCTCACCTGATTCTTGCCTTTTCTGCCTTGGAAAAACCAGTTAAGATAAAGACAGACAATGGACCTGCTTATACCAGCACAGGCTTTGAAAAATTTTGTGATAGTCTACAAATTATTCATACCACAGGGATACCTTACAATCTCCAGGGACAGGGCATAATAATGTTGTGCCCAGATCGTGACCCCCAGAGAGACCACCAGAGACGAGCATGCCAGAATGCAAAAGCAAGGTTTAATTCTGGGATATCCAAAAGCAATACAAGCCTAGGCAGGGACTTCGTCCAATACATCCAACGCAGTGGAGGCTGGAGGAAGCTCCCGCCTGTCTGCAAGCTCAGTTTTTAAAGGAAAAAAATCACAAAGTTACATAGTTTAGGGGTGCTACTATGGGTACAATTCTGATTGGATCGCTTCTATGGGCTTTCTAGAAATCATGGCTTAATCTTACTTCTAAGGGAGTGGTTGCCTGCCACCATTTCTCATTGGCTGCCCTCAGGTGGGGGCATTTTTATGGTCAGTTACCCTGGAAATCAGGGAAAGGACATTCCATAGTCTGGCAGGCATTACCCCATGACTATCTTGTGACTCTACTTTTATACTTCCTGGTTTCTGGAATCTGATCTGACTTCTTTCAGTAACTATTGGCCTATTCCTAGAAGGAGAAATCTTAGGCCTTAGTTTTTGTGTGAAGGCATTTTGGTCTTATTTCTAAGATGGCTCATTTTGGTCTCACAATAGAATGAGCCAACCAGACCCTACAGACCTGGTTGGCTCACCTCAAGTCTTCTAACCTTCATTTTACCTCCCCCAGAGATCAATTGAGCCATGCTCTGTTTGTTCTCAACTTCCTCACCTTAGATGCTGCAGGGCACTCTGCCGCTAACAGGCACTGGCACTCTTCTCCAGATGCCACCCGGCCACTAGCCATGTGGCGAGATCCCCTCACGGGGCATTGGAAGGGCCCCCACCCGGTCCTTATTTGGGGACAAGGTTTGGCCTGCATTCTTGACCAGATACACTCTGCTCCCAGATGGTTACCAGAATGCCTGGTTAGAGCTGTAAATATACCTGAACTGCCCAGGAATGATAGCCCCTATCCTGAGGAAACTTCTTCTCTTTCAAATGCTATCCCTCAGGCAAGCCCTCCTGGCTGTTGTCCTCGCCCACAGCAACACCCACCAGCCTTTTAGCTCTATTATCACTCTGCTCAGAGTTCCTGTGGGGGGGACAATGGAAACTTTACAGCAAACTGTTTTTGAGACCTTTCATACAGTATACAAGTCCCATAGTCAATCACGTTCTGGGCTGAGCAGGGACACTGCTTGTCACAAATCCAGTCTGACAGCAGGGGTCATGTTTCCAAGGGCAGTGCTGAATTTTCATCCAAGGTGTCAGAAAGACTTGTCGGACTTGCTGGCCTTGGTGTCACAGGCGGTCATAGCCATTTTGGGCCAGCTTGACACAGCCTGTGGCTGGTAGGTAGCACAGCAAACAGGGTAGCACCAGAGATGCCACTCAGGGCACTTAGATCCCTTCCACCTAGACTAACCTATTATTCCTCAGATCAATTCCTAGATCTCTAGGAAGAGAAGCACTCTGAGACGACTGCCTTGACGGGAGCCTGTTACTGATATCACCTTAGCAGTCCTTCTGGGGGTTGGAGCAATGGGAACAGGCACAGGAATTGCCTCTCTGGTCCTGTCCAACCAACATTACTCTGAACTTCGACTATCCATAGACGAGAATATTGCCCAATTTGAACAGAGAATTTCTGCCCTTGAGTCATCCCATCCCTCCCTAGCTGAGGTAGTTTTACAGAACAGGAGAGGCCTGGATCTCCTCTTTTCTTTTTTTTTTTTTTTTTTTTTTGGTTTTTTGAGTTTTGAGACAGGGTTTTTCTGTGTAGCTTTGCGCCTTTCCTGGAACTCACTCTGTAGCCCAGGCTGGCCTCGAACTCATGGAGATCCACCTGGCTCTGCCTCCCGAGTGCTGGGATTTGGATCTCCTCTTTCTACAACAAGGTGGCCTTTGTACTGGGCTCAAAGAAGAATGTTTCTTTTTTACAGACCACACCAGGGTAGTCAGGGACAGTATGGTAGGTTAGAAAAGGACTAGAAAAAGAAAAAAAGAAAAGGAGAACTAGAGCTTGAGTGGTTCCAGAATTGGTTTTCCAACTCCCCTTAGCTAACAACCCTTCTTTCCTCCCTCCTAGAACCTGTTGGAGGCCTGCTTCTGGTCCTTGCCTTTGGGCCATGAGCACTTTCCTGGCTCACTCAGTTCATCTGAAGCCAAATAACAGACCTGCAGGCCAGGCAGATCCAGGTTAATTACCACTGCTTTGATATACAGGACTCCAGGGTTGAAATTTCCCCTGATGAGAGATGCCCTACATAGAGCCCTTCAATCAGGAAGGCTGCACCTGTGTGTGGGAAAAAGGCTTACTCAAGGCATGATTGGAGTGCACCTGGGACTGCACAGGCTGGGGACCATGGTACCCCCAAATCCTGAGAGCCTGGATTATATGCCCTGTTGCATAGCAGTTGTGCAGTAACAGCCTTGTGCTTACCCATTTCCGCTCCCTCAAAAAACTGCAAGGTCCATTGATTCCCGCACTATGGGGACGCCTGTAGTGCTTGAGTCTGGAGAACATTTCCTCTCGGACCCTTTTTTCACAACCTTTAGAGGGATAAGACCTCTGTAATCCACCATGCAAAGCCTCTTTCAGAGCCCTCCTTTTAGACCATTCAAACCTGCTTTATGTTGGCCCTTAGATTTATTACTAAGAAGGGGGAGATGTCAGGGACAAGGACAGAATCTCTAAGGACAGGCAACTAGATCATCTTACAGTCAGGTTGCCTAGCAACAGGACATTGAGGCAGAGCCCTTGACCCTTTCACCCTGTAAACATCCTATACAAACATCCTGTTAGCCTGCCCCACCTTATGCAAATAACAACTTCTTGCTTCCTCCACCCTGCAGGAACTATATAAACTCTCTTGGAGAAAAATAAAGTTGCACCTTGATCAGAATCTAGACTTGGTGTATTTTCTTTGTATCTCCTATCCCTATCATTCCGTCCTTAGGGTGGTTGAGAACCCGTTGAAGCCCTGCCGGCAGGGCAATGAGAGAAATTGTATGAACTAACTACAAAGAAGAAATAAGATAGACAAGCTATTGGCTAACGACTTTAATCCCAACACTCCAAAGCCAGGTGCAGGTATATCTGCCTCTGAGTAGAATGCCAGAATAGTCTATGTAATCAGGTCCAAGACAGATAGAACCTAGATGAGCAATTGTCCTTGTGGTAAGATGGAAAAGTAACATTGTGTATATGCACAAAGTGGTATAACTAGATCTTGAGGTAGCTTGATTCCCAATTATCTGAGGATATCATATTGATTTCCACAGTGCCTGTATAAATTTGAACCTGTGACAGCAATGAATTCCCTTGCTCCATATCCTTTCTTTTTTCTTTTTTTTTTTTTTTTTTTTTGGTTTTTCGAGACAGGGTTTCTCTGTGTAGCTTTGCGCCTTTTCCTGGAACTCACTTGGTAGCCCAGGCTGGCCTCGAACTCACAGAGATCCGCCTGGCACTGCCTCCCCAGTGCTGGGATTAAAGGCGTGCGCCACCACCGCCCGACCTCCATATCCTTTCTAACATTTGCTGTCACTTGTGTTATTGATCTTAGCCATTCTTACAAGTGTAAGACGAAAGCTCAGTCGTTTCAATATACATTTGCCTGATGGCTAAGATGTTGAACATTTTTTCAAGTGTTTCTCAGCCACTTTAGATTCTTCTATTGAGAATTCTATTTAGAGGTATACTCCATTATAATTGCATTATTTGGTTTGTTGTTTAGTTTCTAGAGTTCTTTATTATCTTTTGTGAGAAAACCCAGAAGCACATAGACAAACATGTTGTACTCACTGATACATGAAAATTAGCTGTTAAGTAAAGTACACTCACAACAAACATAGTAAATCACAATACAATCCACAGATGCATAGAGGCTAAGTAAGAAGAGCAGCTCTAGGGTATATGCATGAACCTCACTGGGAGAAATATATATAATAGATTTTGTGGGTGCACTGGAGACAATTGGAGATGGGAACAGGATTGGTCAGGTGAGTAAGGAAGGGACAGAGGAGAAGACAGGGAAAGATAACTGCCTTAGGGGAGATTTTAGCAGGAGACATGGACACAGTGCAGTGCAAACTTCATGGAACCTAATAGGGTGACCCTAGTGAGGAGTCCTAGTTATCAAGAATTCAGGGGCTGGCTGGGTAGTGACAGCACATACCGTTAATCCCAGTACTCAGAAGGCAGAGACAGGCAGATCTCTGTGAGTTTGAGGCCAGCTTTCTCTAAAAAGTGAGTTCTAGGACAGGCTCCAAAAGCTACACAGAGAAAAAATAAACAAACAAACAAAAAGAATACAGAGGCTGAACCAACCATCTTCTGTAAACACACAACACTACCAGTGGTAGGATTGGGACACCAAGTTAGACACAAAACACTCAGCTAACACTTGTCTTGCCTGAAAGATATGCTGGAGCAATGGTGGCTCAGAGTGTCTAACCAATGAATGACTAGTGTAAATTGATGCCCAAGCTATGAAAGGAGCCTCATGCCTTATAAAGCCTAGGTGGATAGGAACTGCAATAAGATGGTCCAGAAAAGTAGAAAAGGACCAAGTACAACTGACCAAGGAAAATACAATGAGATAATGTATAACTATATTGTTATAATCAAAGATTTGTGCCTAGCCTAATTATCATCAGAAAGGATTCTTACAGTAGATGATGGGAGCACATGCAGAGATCCCTACCCAAACACGAGGGTGAGCTCTGAAAATTCTGTGGAAGGAGGAAATAAATATTGTAGGATACAGAAGCATTGTGGAAACAAGGAAATCTTGGCCCATAGAATCAACAAAGCAGGGTGCATAGGGGTTCAGAGAAATTGAAGTGGCAATCATGAAGGCTGTATGGTTCTGTGCCACGTCATCTGCATACTTTCTATAGCTTACCTTGGTGTGTTTGTGTGACTTATAACTGTAGGAGTCCTGGTGTCTGTCTCTTTTGCTTGCTTTTGGGACCCTTTTTCTCCTATTGGGTTACCTTGTCCAGCCTTGATGTGAGGGTTTGTTCCTAGCCTTATTGCACCTTGTTATGGTGTGTTTGGTTGATATCCCTGGGAGGCCTACTATTTTCTGAAGGAAAACAGAGTAGCAGTGCATTTGGAGGAATGAGGATTTCAGGGTGGTGACTAGAAGGAGTGGAGAAAGGGGAAGGAAGCTGCAAGTTAGGATGTATTGTATGAGAGAAGAATAAATTCCAAAACAAAAACAAAAAAGGAAATGCATTTATTCTTAGTACAATGATCCTCCAAACAGCTCCAATGTTCAGTTTCTTTTGACACTCAAGATAATCTCTTCCCTGTCACATCGTGTACAAATTAAGAGACAAGGATTTTGAACAAATAATGCCACAGTATATATTCCCATTCAGAAAAAAAGGAATGAGACTGTGTTCCTGGACCCAACACAAGTAGACATCCCCGGCTCATGTGCATATCACACCAGCCAGAAGATTAGGTAGCCAGGTCACCAGCCCATGAAACTTTCACCATCCACATATTTCCACACACACAATCCTCCACCAACCCTACAGCTGCCACTCCCAAATCCATTCTCCAACCCCATTTTGATGGATATCCTCTGCTCAATGGCAAGCCACACCAGTAAGAAGAACAGATAGACAACCTGAGGTAAAGATGCCCTGTTGGGCCAGAGGCCATGCCAGCCACCAGAAATCCAAAAAAGCTGATCACTTTTGGACATCCTGCAGTCTTTCAATTATCCCCTAACAATATTCTCAATCCCACTTCTCTCTTCATCTCCATGTTGTTGCCTCCAACTTGGGTTGAATCCTTTCTCTAATAAAGGACACACAATCTGCCAGATGTCTATGTAGGCCACCTGCCCATAGACCTCCCCTACTTTCCCAATGCCCTCTCAACCCTATCTCCACACTTCCTTTTCTCCTCACTTTGGTCATCCCCAAACTTGGGCAGATACTCTCTGCTGGAACAAAGGTAACACTGCAAGATTTCAAGGCCCCACTTGAGATGAGAACCCCTGTTCAATCATAGACCACAATGAAGAGAAGAACAAAGAGCAAATAGAAACCAAGGAATAAAAAACCCATCCAAAAAAGACAAACTGAGAAACCAGCACCCAGAGCCACAATCACCTCAAATCCAGATACCTGGACACCACCATAAGAACATAATCAACATCAGCTGGAGCAATATTTCACTACCAGATTCCTGCTATCCTACTACAGCATGCCCTTGACTTTGCATCACAGGTAAAGGACAATTAAAACAAACATTATAAAGATGATGGGAGTTCTTAAAGAGGAAATGAATTGAATCCCTTTAAAGAAAGTGTAGAAAGGATAAATGTAATATAGAAAAAAATTAACAAATCCCTTAAAGAAAACCAAAGACAAAAAATGGTTTATGGTAATGAATGACCTCTTCAAGAACTGATAATGAAAGTAGAAGCAATTAAAAAATGCAAACTGAAGAATTTCTAGAAATGAAAATCTAGGTATTCAAGCAGGAACTACAGAGGCAAGCTTCAGTACAGATTACAAAACATGGAATGAGAATTTCAGGCTTTAAAGATATGATAGAAAATATGGCTATATTGAAGAAAGAAAATGTTAAATTGAAAGATTTCCTGAAACATAAGATCCAAGAAATGTGGAACACTATTAAAAGACCAAACCTTAGAATAATAGGAATAGAAGAAGGAAACTCTCAGCTCAAATCCCAAAAATGATTATCAAACAAATTTTTCTAACTAAAAGGACAGAAGAGAACATAGCCCAGAAAATCTACTAAGCAGAGCTCAAAGAGGCTCACAGAGATGGAAAATGCATTTACTACCTGCGTGTGTCCACACCTGTTTCCCTGCATATGTGTTACCTTTGTATAGCTTGGTGTTTTTGTCCAACTCCTAACAGTAGAAGTGGGTGGTGTGTCTCTGAGTTCTTTGCCTGCTCTTGACATTCTTTAATTCCTATTAGCTTGCTTCATCCAGCCTTGATATGAGGGTTCCTCCCTACTCTTATTGTCACTTGTTATGCAGGGTTTGGTTGATAACCCTGGAAAGCTGCTCTATTCTGAAAGGAAATGGAGGAAGTGTGGATCTGGTGAAGAGGAGAACAATGGAGAGGACTTGAGATGTGGTGGGAGGGAAAACTGCAGTTGGGATGTATTGTATGACAGAAGAATAAATAAAAATAAAAAAGAAAGATTGAAACGTGGACAAAGTGTGGAAAGACAACAAATCCTGTAGCTCTGTTTCAGACAGGTGCAGCTTCATTCTCAAAGGGCTTACATAGCTCTATCCATGAAATATTTTTTACATGTCTCTGGCCTGGTACTTCTACTCCTTTTGTATCAAAAAAGGAGAGACAGAGACAAAGAGGCAGGGAGACACAGAGAAGAGAGAGAAACACAGAAAGAGAGAGGAGCTCCCCCAAAAAACTCACTGAACTGGAACTCACAATGTCCCCCAAACTGTAACAAGGCTCTGTATTAATTAAGTGTAGCTCTCCCTCACAAAATGACACTTTCCCAAAGTCCCTATTACCTACCAATATTTGTGTTAAATCCATAGTAAAAGTCTCTTTTTAATCCACATCTGGTCACATGAAGCAGAAGCTGGTGGATCTCTTCAAGTTCCAGGCCTAGCCTATCTACTACTTAGTGAGTTCAAGGCAAGACAGGGTTGGAATGTGAGACAGAGTCTCAAAACAGATGCTCTCAAAAATCTCTACTCAATAAAATTCAGGGCTGTTAAAAAGGTTTGACAAATAAAGTACTCACCTTGCAACTATCGCTTTACTTCTGTATTATAAAAACAGTTGCCACATGCAGGCTTCTAATCCAGTAATTTTAAGGCAAGATAAAAGGCAGACAGAAGAAATCTTGCAAGTTTATTTACAAGTGGTAGTAAACTAAGGACCCTGTCTCAAACATGCTGAAGGGAAAGGACCAAGAAGCAAAATGTTCTCTGACTATTATAACTAAACCACAAAACACATGCATGCCTATTTACACATAAATTAGCACACAGATAAAAACTGTCATAAGCAAATAAATAATAAAATTACAATTGGATGATATGGCACATAACTTTTATTCCAATAATTGGGCAGCAGAGGTAGGCAGAATTTTGGGAGTTTGGGGCCAACCTCATCTATATTCTGAGTTCAAGGACAGCTAGAGATACATGGAGAAACCCTGTCTCAAAATAAAATTTCAATTTTGATTTGTATTGTTTCATCCTGAAATCATTTTCCAAAATGAACTGAAGTGTCCCAGTTTCATCTCAGCAGAGGTCTCTTGGTTCAGGACAATATCTCTTAAAGTAATTTCAGGTATCAGCCACTGGTCCCTGGCAAATCATTCTCAGAAATAAATATACCTTAGTATGGTAGCAGAGCCAAGCAGTTCTCCTTGAATTCAAGACATTTTGGTCTATGAAGGGAATATGATAGTAAGACATTCATCAATAACACACAGAAACAGACACACACACATACATACAAACACACCCACACACACAAATATTGCTGAATATACTTTGTTTTTTTGTTTGAGACAAGATCTCAATAAGCATAATCCTCACACTGTATAGTTTAATGTATAATATATATTGAATATTTTAAAACAAACCCCAGAAAAACACTTCATCCTATACCATTGGCTCATTATTCAAAGAATGACAGTTTTCTGAACAGGAGGGATCACTCAAACAATGGTCTTTATATTTCCGTAAACTTCAGTATATCTGGAAGTGGGAGAAAATTTATACTGTTTCATTCCTATGTTGTTTCTCCTCCATCCAATCATTCTATGAAATTAATATTCATTTTTTCTTGAACTTCTTCTAATTTAGAAACATTTTAACTAATTTATTTGTAAATTGAGGTATTTCCAGATTTTGTTTTAATGGTAAGACTCCAACTGTGGAAGCTGAAACAATGCCTATAAAAGTAAATATTGTAGCTACCAGTTACTCAAAGAATTTTTAAGAATATTTTTCTAAAATAGATGGAAATTTTCCAAGTATTGTATTGAAAGTTTTGGAAAATTCCTCTATTTTTAATTTTACTGGAATCAAAATAAAAGGAGATTGTTGATAAACAATTTTACTATTATTTATTATGCTATAACATTTTGAGTTAAATACCTGTTGTATGTTACATGAAATAAAGAATGACTATAGTGGATTACTAGGATTTCAATTAATAAAACATGAAAAGAAATCACATAAGCCTATACATAATATAATTCTATCAAAAAAGTAAAATTATCAGTGATTCTCAAAGCATTTTCTCCTTAAAGACTAATGAATCATATAATGCTTAAGTTAGGGTTTCTATTGTTGTGAAGAGACACCATGAACATGGCAACTCTTACAAAGGAAAAATATTTAATTGGCATGGCTTACATTTTTAGAGGTTTAGTCCATTATCATCATGGAGAACATAGCAGCATGTAAGCAGACAATGTGCTGGAGAAGGAGCTGGGCATTTACACCATGACCTACAGGTACTCTGGGAGACTGGACATAGTTTAAACATATATGAGATGTCAAAGCCCACCTCCACAGTGACACACTTCCTCCAACAAAGCCACACCCTCTAATAGTGCCAATCCCTATGAGTTTATGGGAGAAAATTCCATCCAGACTACCACAGGTACTAAGTAATAATGTTCACAAAGAAGTAGGATATGTCCAGTGTGAGAAAACAATGAACCTATTCTATTGAGAAAGACTAAAAGTATATATAAGTTTGTTTCCATACCATAATTTATTAGACCATGAAAATTTTGGTAGGGCCCACCTAAGTCCCCATGATAGATTACATGAAGTATTCAGCTCACATTTAACCCAATGTGGGAATAATGACAAGGTTGCTCTTTGTCCTCGAAGTGATTAGGGAGTCCAGTTGTGCACTTCTTCAATATCAATTATGTTTTTTGAGTTGACTGTTTTAATAACTTTGCTGTCAATAACTTTTTCAGGTTAAACTTTCATTTTTCCCATTTTTAGGTACATAATGAAAAGCTATACCATTATTCACTGCAAGGAATCCTGGTGTATTATTTGTTACTCATGGTCATATGTATATGTAAATCAGAACCCTAATTGGAATGAGCATTATAAGAAAGATCTTTTAGACAACTAAAAATATCTTAGTCAGTAACTTCACTACACCCAAAGTTGTACCTGATAAATAGAACTCAGTGAAATCACTCACTAATGACAAGCAGATACAGTCCCAGAACCCCATGATACACACTGGACAGTATATAACCAGAAATCAAGAGCAATGCTCTCGTCTATACATGTGGAGAGACACCACATTGATCTCCATATGAAAAGTCTCCCCCAGGATCCCAAACTTCAAAACAGATGTCTATTAGAGACTAGACCTGACCTTCAGTAAACATACTTAGAACAGGTGAGCAGCCTTGAGGAAGTAGTCTTAGGACCTTAGTTAGGAATTAGGAGTGTGAACTTTGTGTGATGACTATCAGCATCATAAAATATAATTTTTGTCACACTAACTACACATATAATTCTTGCTCATGACATTACTCTTTTGCCCCAGTTCTTCTCCAGCATTTGTTGTCAGTTGTTTGGCAGGTCTTTCCCATTCTGAATGTAATTACTGTTATGCCCAGATTGTAATCCCAAAGAGACCACTGAAGACCATGGATGTCCAAAATGCAACAGCAAGGTTTATTCTATAGATACAAGTCTAGACAGGGAACTCAGTCCTAGACCCAAAAAAGTGAGGCAGGGAGGAGTTGCTCTTTCTTTGTGAGGCTAGTTATTTAAAGGCAAAATTTACAAGCCATTCAGGGTGGTTGGGGTGTTTGGCACTGGTGCAACTCAGATTGGTTTATTTTTATTTTTGAAGGTCTCTGTTTTTTTAATTGGGTGAGGGTATGAAAGCTTTGAATTTACAGGTTGGGGGATAAAATTATCATTTTGGGGGCAGTCCAGCACAAGTCCCAGGCTTTGTCCTCGAGCTGCCATGGGGGCTGGCAGGCTAAGCATGTACTGACTGTGGGGGCTGTCTCAGTGGTCCAGGCTCTGTCCTTGAGGTGTCATGTGGGCTGGCTGGCCTAGCACTTACTGATTGTGGGGGCTGGCTAAGTGGTGTAGGCTCTGTCCTTGACTCGTGCACATAACTCTAAGTTGGTGAGGGGTCCCAGACAGTAAACATCTGGCTGAACTTTGAGCAGTCAGAGTACGTGCAGAAAGGGAGCTACTGCAAGGACTATGTCTTTTGTTCACAGCCCTCCCAGAGACTGCCTGCTCAGTCTCAGGAAACTGAAATTGAGACCTGATCTCTGAGAGAAGACTGAGCAGCCTGTTATGGCATCTGCTTGGTCCTTTCAATTACCACAACTCTTTCCAAAAGACCAAAACCACAATCTATAGAAACAGCATTAATTTATAATATCAACAAGCTCCATAATTCTCATAAGAGCCAATATAACAAGAGTTTTAAATACAAAATAGCAAATGCCTCAAAACAACTGAAATGAGATTATTTGCCTTATAACATTTGCAGTTTTCCCAAGGAGCTCACCTATGTGGATCGACCATGCTGTCTCAGGAAAATCCAAGACTCTAGCAATATCTGAAGTCTCAGAGGTAATGGGGTCCCCTGGAAAGCTAAATATGGCAGCTGAGCCCTAGGACATATTTGGAAGGCATATGGATTCAAACAAGGGCCTGGAAATTGTCTTAGATACTAAAGAATCAGAAGGCAACCTGGTGTCAGGAAAATCCTTAAAACGGTGGGTGGATTTTTGTCTCACTTTTCCTCCATCAGGTTCTCACCTCTATGACCATGGTAAGCTGTTCCTGCACTGTTCCCAGCATCCTGCCACTCCTAAATACTACAGCAGCAGCACCTTGAGCTCCACATCTCTGGGTTTCATCATCAGCCTTGGTTGACTCCTTGTCCAGCTACATCAAGGTCTGCTATTTCCAGGGAGTAGTTCCAGGGCTGCAAAAGATCAGGCCAGGTGACACTCCATGAACACCTCCTTCAGTTCCACAGATATTTGAGATAGGCAAGAGTAGTGTTAGTGCACAAGGCCTGTGAGCTTTTGCAACCCTGCATTCCTACTTCCCTAGGCCAAGCCCACAAATCACCTCCTAAACACACCCTCTCCCTGAGGCAAACTCTAACAAATTCCTCCAGTTCTCTACTCACAAGCACTGCAATCTCCAGATGCATCCCCCAGGCAAGTCCCTACAGACACACCCACAGAACATGCTCACAAACATTCCTCCTCCCTGGAAATAACCTTCTAGACACTTACTATTTTTAGCCAGACTCAAAGGATATGGGAATCCTGTAGTGAACTCAGTTTTTGGGAAACTAGCATTATGGGGAGTACTTGGCAGCTGAATTGGAGAGCTTCTCTAAGATCAAGGCCAGAGGAGACAGCAGAGCAGCCCATCTACTAAAACCACAGGGCTCTGGAAGACGAGACCTACTCTAGATCTGCATTCATACAAGAGCTGAGAACCCAAAGCAACAGCTGACAAAGTAGACAGATGCTGAGCCCTGCAAGAAGATCTCATGTGGAAGAGAAAACATGGCCAGTAGACATAGTAACATAGAAGGTTTAAAGGGATCTAATGAACTCTCTCCCTAGTCCAAGTACTAGAGGAAACTAATGACTATTGAGAGGGAGAATTGTGTTTCCCATGGATGAGCCTCCTAGTTGGTTATCCAAAACAAAATGGTTGTACTGAAATCACACAAATAGAAAAAATGAAAAATGGACTCAGTAGCTCATATTTATTTATGTTTATAGACATATAAATACATATGCAATAGTAATATCTAAAGAGAAAACCAGTTTGAGACAGAATGAGTGGGGGCATGGAGCATGCTATCATTTAGGACACCGACCAGCTCCCAAATCATGACACAAAGACTTCTTATTAGTTATGAATGCTTTCTGGTCACAGTGATTATGGCACAAGATGTGCATTCTGCCCTATCCACCCAAACAACACCACGCACACCTGAGAATTTTCTGCAGATCAGAAACTGCCTTTGTCCCCAGAACTAAACTCCACAAAATCATACCAATTGTAGCAGGTTGTAGCAAAGTTAGAAGCATTCTAATCATGAATTGCTGAAAGACAATCCATATCACCATCTTTCTATCAGTTTCTAAAATATTTCTAATATTTATAAGACAAACCTGAAAGTGGAGTGCAATGTTCAGAACTTCCAGACATTAGACTTTCAGTTTTCCAATCTGTCTTAACACTACACACAAAAACTTGGCCGTGTGTGCACACTGGACAGTGATATTTTCCAGCATCATATCTTCCCATGCCAGATCCTCAGAGTCTCCACATATCCAGGAAATCCATACACAGGAAGGCTCAGAGGACAAGGACTAGTGCCTCTGTCACCACATGGACCAACAAAAACAGTCTGGATCATGGTTCATCCAAGTCCCAGCAGAAAAGACAGCTCAACAGACCTGCTCTGAACATGCTACACTCACCATGGCATGGCTTGTGGACTTCCTTACAGCAGAACAAGAGGATAATCCTGGAAAGAAACTGGAAGCTACCTCCTGCTGATGCTCCTGATTGCTAACACTTCCAGAGTCCCTCATCACCTAGGACCACCAAGCTGGGCTTCAGGACATTAGCAGTTTCCCTACTGGGTGAGAAGAGTTCAAAGGACTCAGAGAGAAAAAACTCTCCAAGGTGGGTCCTTCCACACTATGATTGGATAGGACACTAACCAGAGGATTTGGTAGTTTATTAAAATTCTCTAATATCCTAGAGCACTTCCTGTTTTTTTTCCAAGGCACATGGTCCTACAGGTGCAAGTTCATTACATACTCATTGTCCATTGCAACCAACCTGTTGCTTCATAGCTGGGAAATCCTGCAACCAAACACAGGACACATTCAAACAATAACCATCCTTAAACAAAAGGAAGTCATGAATTAGAACACAATGAAGGGTCTATGGGAGGGTATGAAAGCACAGAAGACATAGTGATAATAATGTAAATATAATCCCAAATAATTTAGTTAAAAAGTTGAAACAGGCTTTATGGCCATGTGCTCCAGAGACCAAGGATTTGTATTAGAGGACACCAAGTCTGCTCGCACCATTTCTCCTGGGATATACATCTTAAACCTGGAAAACACAGTCATGTTAGGCAGGTAAACACCATTCTATCTAGTTCTATTTCTTAGATTCAATTGATGTAACTACTCTAATTTGGTTTCAAGAAATTTCAGTTTTTTATCCAGATTCTTGATTGCCTGGTCTGAGGACACAAGAAATGGCCAGTCAGAACATTTATTGATCTTGTAACATTGATTATCTTACTATTCATTGCTAAGGTCAACTACTATCACAGCAGGAAAGTTTTCACCCTCTTTCTTGCTCATCCCTCACTCTGCTGTGACTACACCTGTTTTATAGTTGGTCAGTGAACTCAATTTTTACACAATTTTCACATCATTTGTAAATTCATGATAAAATCTAAACAAGTTGGAGGACTGGTCTATTTTTCCTTCCCACAGACCAGTCAAGGCCCAGCCTGGAAGGAGTTGCAGGATTCTCTTTCCAGCACTGGAAGGCAGAGGCAGGATTAGGTGTTCAAAGTAATTCTCAATTATATAGTGTGAGGCAAGCCTTGGTTACAAGAGACATTGACCTGAACCAATGGTTCACAACCTTCCTAATGCTGTGACTCTTTAATACAGTTTCTCATGATGTAGTCATACCCCAACTATAAAATTATTATCACTGCTACTTCATAACTGTAATTTTGTTCCTGCTATGAATAATAATATAAACTCTGCACTTTCTGACAGTCTTAGGCCAGTCCTGTGATAGAGTCATTTGACCCCAAAAGAAGCCATGATTTCTAAAGTTGAGAAGCGCTGCTATAAAATGACATAAATAAATACACAAGCAAACACCAGTTAAGAAAAAAAATGGAGAAAAATTCTTAAACTGCGAAACATAGAAAAAATTATCAGTAGTGTATTAAAAGAAAATGAATATTAAAAAGGAAACCAATAATTGATGTTTTAGCCGGGCGGTTTTGGCGCATGCCTTTAATCCCAGCACTCGGGAGGCAGAGCCAGGCGGATCTCTGTGAGTTCGAGGCCAGCCTGGGCTACCAAGTGAGTTCCAGGAGAGGCGCAAAGCTACACAGAGAAACCCTGTCTTGAAAAAAACCAAAAAAAAAAAAGAAAATGAATATTAAAAAGGAAACCAATAATTGATGTTTTAAAGTGACAAAAATAATTAAAAGCATATGTAGCTATACTGACTTTGAATCAGATTAGGCACCTCCATGGTAGAGTGAATACATTAACAAGAGACTGTATGACTTTGTCCCACATAAAATGATAGCCACTGAGTGTTGTAAGCTAACACATGGAGTTACAGTCAGTGGCCTGTATCTGAAATCTCTCATCTGACAGCACTCTATCAATAAAGATTGCAAATACCTCCATAGGAGAATTCACTATTTGGAAACTGAATACTTAGTAGCTCAAGCTATCCTCCATAAACTGTACACCACACAATAGTGTCAGTCTTAACTCACATAGGAGGAATTAATACATGCAGAGAAATTACAGGGAAAGTCACTCACCATGCCCTATCAGTCCTTCTTTGTAATGGAGACCCCTGCAGCTTACTGCACTCAACTTCAGTCTGTGATCAAGCTATTGCCCAGTCCAATGCCCCCTGCAGTGTACACAGTGGCGAGGGCCCCTGTCTGCATGTCAATTCCACTCTTCCTCCCCTTCTGGTCTGAAAAAAGCCATTTTCCAGACACATTTCCTTTCCCTGTTGTGCAATGTACAGTCCACTATGTGATTCAAACTGGTAATTTTAGAACTCTGTGGAGGTGCAGACATTTAATACAGAATTTAGGGTGATTAGTTGGAGATAATAAAGGCAATGCTTTGTGGGGCTACAGACAGGATTCAAGTCCACCTCAACCAATGTAGGAGATCTTGATTTAAAACTGTTTTTCACAAAGACTGGAGACTTCCTGTTCAAGAATTAATAAACCTCCATGGCATACCAGGACTTAATGTTAGTTGTGACTCTGTAATGGTCTCTTGAGCAGCATGTTAGAGGCCAGGATTTTAGTGGAAGGATCGGCCTTTTTACTGGTTGTAAATCAAGGTTGTCTCATGTTACGGAATGTAGCTGGTTAATCCTGGGGAACAAACTTTTAAATTTTTTCATAGTAATTTCCAATGAGAATGGTTAGCATACTACTTATCTTTGGGGTATTTGGGTATTTGCAGCCCTCTCTTACCTAAATTCTACTTTGTGAACTAATGTCTCCTAGAACTGGAAAGACCATGTACCATTAATTCTACTACCATCAATTCTACTCTTCTACATCCCAGTTTAGCATTGGAGTGCCACTTTACAGAGGAAATACTGTTTACAAGCTCCTAAAATTAATTCCACTTAGATTTTAAATCTTAATGTTAAATGTTCAAAGTGTAGAACTTCTGGAAGATAGGGGAAGGACCAGGCCTCTTTAAGTTTGGAAATCTGTGTTTCATGGAAACAACACTCACATGGTGCTGGCATTTCACAGTGATGTCAACAAGGACATTTCAAAGCACACTCCTGCTCCCAATGTCTGCACAGGTGCAGCTAACAGAGTGAAGTTATTCGGAGGCTGCCAGCTGGCCCCAACAATTGCAGAGATTATGCGGGACCATATGCTGGAGCATGCAGGATGAGCAAGACCATGCTGGACAATGCAGGACAAGGAAAGAACAAGCAGAGCTCTGCACCTGACCACTTGCTCCCACCCAGCAAGGGGAGAACCCTACTCACTGACTCCCATGACTCAACTGAGCACTCCTCCCAGTCTGGGAACAGCAGCCCCACACTCACCATATTGTAGTTTTCCAGTTCCGCCATGCTCTTTGCTCAGCTCACAGCAACAACAGCAGCAACACTCACAGAATAGCACACAAAATGACAGGGACAGATTTTTGTCTTAGCCAATTCTGAAGCAGGAGGCCAGAAAGACACTGTAGAACTTCTGACTGGCAGGTCACCTGCAGTGCCTGATTGGCTAATAAGGCCTGAGTTACAGGAGCAGCTCCCATAGGGTTACACTGGGCTTAAAGACACAGCACAATGATTCCTGATCCTGCCTTCCACCACAGACCCAGACCTTTTCTGAACCAGCAAAGATCTGCAATTCAATAGCACTTGCCCCTGGTTCTAGTAGCAGACAATGTGATCTTCCTGCTGTCCATAGGCACTCCCCTTCCTCCTGGACACAATGTGGCTAACTAGCTTGTACAGCCCACTACACTATGTGGGGTGGAGATTCCCTGTCACACAGGTGAAAGAATACCCAGAATATTAACAACTAAAAGTGATTTAAGAGACAAAAGGAAATGTTTTTTTAGGTAACTTCACAGGAAGGTCAGGTGAATTCAATGTACTTTTTACCTGCTTGTCACAGGGACTTCAGACAACCAGGAAAAAAAAGCAGAAACTAGATCACTAACAGGATAAATAGGTCTTTCACCATCAGAAAGCTGGATCATGGCTCTATTGCTTGAGGAGTTTTATTCCTGAAATTCAGGGCAAAGTGTTGGCAAAAATATAATGATAAAGAGTAGTCTAAATGCAAAGTTGAATACTTAGAGAATAATGGAGCTAGGAAGAACACCTTGATGTCCACCTTTGTTAGCCAGCACATCTTCCTCAGTGGGGAGATGAAAAAAAACCTGTACTATTGGATCTCTCCATTTATGTAGAAAGTTGATTTCTTAGAATGTCTTACAAGCTGTGGTCCAGGTAGTCCAACAATGGCTGCCTACCAATGGACATTTGAAGAAGCCAGTAGTGGTTCATTCCATGAGGCTGCATGTCTCAGCTGGTCTTCAGTGTACACCAAAATACCAAGGAAGAAGGATCTAATGCTGGGAAAGTAATTTACTTGGTAGCCAGTGCTAGGGCAAAAAGGCAAAGAGAGAGAGCTTCCTCCTTCAATATGCTTTGTATATGCAGGCTGCCACCAGAGATGCAATCCAGATTAAAGGTGGATCTTAAACTTCATTTGATTTTTACTTTTTTGGTGTTTTTGAGACAGGGTTTATCTGTGAAGCCTAGGAACTCCTTCTGTAGGCCAGGCCAGCCTCAAACTCAGGTAAATCCAACTGTTTCTACATCCTGAGTGCTTTGGTTAATGTATACATAGACACCAATCAGCTGAAGGTGGATTTCACCTCAAATGATCCAGATGAAAAATGGACCTTTTTTAAAACATTCAAAAAAATCCATCACAGGTATACCCAACTCTTAGGGTTTTAGTTAATTCCACAAGGAGTAGGTGTGACTACCAAGAATGGCCCTCACAACAGCAAAGAAAGAAGAAATGAGAAAAGTTCTTACCTGCAGGAGGCAGGGAAAGCATTCTTTTCCTAAACAAAGGAAGTATGTGGATTTTACTTAGGAAGGCTGGACATATTCACGTAGAATTCTCCCTATTTCTAAGCAGGCAAGTAAACAAATCTACTTCTGAACATGATAACAATGTAAAAGCAGAGACATTTAGGGGTATTCTTAATCCAATGTCATGCAGAAATGTATGTAAATTATAAAAATGATTGGAAAAAATTGTCTCTGGCATGCTGAAAATCAATAAATCACACAGTAAAATAAATATTGCTTTGAAGCTTATGCAACCTGTCAATCTTGATGATCAGTCTAGAAGATAACTGTACCAATGCTATTCTCACCAATAGAAAAGGTAGAGAACACAAATAAAGGAAACTTCAAGAAAAAGACACTTAAATGCACTGTATAGTCTGCTCTTAGATGAATGGTTATGATGAACTGTATCAACCTCAGAATGAAGCTGCTTTTGCCTCTGAGCAGGCTGGATCAGTGTAAGGCCCCAGTTCCTTCCATGCTTGACCTTAGGAAATTCATTAACTAGCCCTGGCTGCTGCCTGTCTCAGGACTGTGACATCCCTGTAGAAAATTCCATTGCTCACTTTTTGTAACTTTTAACAAAATGAAATTTTATGAGTGTTGTCCATGCATGTGTCAGTGCACAGTACTTAGAAAGGTCAGAAGAAGACAGCAGATGCCTGGGACTGGAGTTACAGCAAGTTGTTAGCTACCACGTGGGTTCTTGAAATGAAACCTGAGTCCTCTGTAATGACAGCTAGTGCTCTTAATTACTGAGCCATGTTTCTAGCCCCTCTTTTTTATTTAGAATTTATTTCTATAAATTGTTTCTCACAAAATTGGCAGTCAAAAACCTCAGGACCCAGCTATACAACTCTTGGGAATTTACCCAAGGAATGCTCAATCTTGCCACAAGGACAAATGGTCAACTATGCTCATAACAGTATTATTTATAATAGCCAGAACCTAGAAACAACCTAGATGACCCCTAACTGAAGAAAATATGGCACATATACACAATGGAGAACTACTCAATAGTGAAAAACAAGGATATTGTGAAATTAGCAGGCAAATGGATGGAACTAGCCACTATCATCCTGAGTGAGGTAACCCAGACTCAGAAGGACAAACATGGTATGTATTTACTCATAAGTGGATACTAGATGTAAAGCAAAGGATAACCAGAGTGCAACCCATAGTTCCAGGGAGGCTAGCTAACAAGGAGGACCCTAAGCGGGACACATAGATAGCCCAACAAAGGAGAAATAGATGAGCTCTACATGAGCAAACTGGGAGTAAGGTTTGTGGGTGGAGGGCAAAGAATGGGAGATGAACATGTAGGGGAAGAGGAGGTTTGAGCTGGAAAGGGACAGAGTGGGACAGCAGGGAAAGAGATACCATGATAAATAAAGACATCATGGGAATAGGAAAAAACAGGGTGCTAGGAAATTTCTCAGGAACCCACAAGGATGATCCCACCTTAGACTACTAGCAACAATGAAGAGGGTGCCTGAACTGGCCTATTCCAGTGATCAGATGACTCAGTACCCAAACTGTAATCATAGAGCCCTCATGAAGTGACTGATGAAAGCAGATACAGAGATCCGTGGCAGGGTGCCAGGCTGATCATTAGGAATCCAATCGATGAGAGAGAGGAAGGATTCTGTGGGCAGGGGACATTAAGATTATGATGAGAAAACACATAGAGATGACCAACAACACTATTGGAAACCCACAAACTTAGTACCAATAACTGTGGAGCCCCCATAGGACTGGACTAGACCCTCTGGATATGTGAGACAGTTGTTTAGCTTAAACCATTTGTGAGGCCCACAGGCAGGGGGATTGCAATCCATCCCTGGTACATGGGTGGGCTTTTTGTAGCCCAGTGGCTAGGGTGTTACACCTTTGCAGTCTTGGTGCAGTGGGGAGGGCCTTGGACCTGCCTCAGCTGAGTGGGCCAGGATCTACTGACTCCCCATGGGAGATGTTGACTTGGAGGAGGTGGGAATGCAGGGTCTGTTGGGGAGGAATTGTAGAGGGCAGGAAGAGGGAGGGTCTGTAGCTGGTATGTGAAATGAATAGAAACTTTCTTAGTAATAAAAAAAGAAGAAAATTGTTAATTAAATGACATTACATTCTGTAGTAGTATTGTGTTCCCCAAAATATTGTGTACCTTAATAAACTTATCTGGGGTCAGAGAACAGACAACCACTAGATACAGAGGCTAGAAAATGGTGGCACTCACGCCTTTAATCCTAGCATTCCAGAGACAGAAATCCCTCTGGATCTCTGTGAGTTCAAGGCCGCATTGGAAACAGCCAGGCATGGTGACTCACACCTTTAATCCCAGAAAGCAGCCTTTAATCCCAGGGAGTGGTGGCAGAAAGCAGAAAGGTTTATAAGGCATGAGGACCAGAAACTAGAGGCATTTGCCTGGCTAAGCATTTGGCTGGTTAAGCATTCAGGCTTCTAGCAGCAGTTTAGCTGAGAGCCATTGGGATGTGAACACAGAAGCTTCCAGTCTGAGGAAACAGGACCAGCTGAGAAGTTGGCCAGGTGAGGTTAGCTGTGGCTTGTTCTGATACTCTGACCTTCCAGCAATTACCCCAATAACTGGACTCAGGTTTGATCTTATTAATAAGAACTGTTAAGATTCATGCTACAACATTCCTTTTCCTTTTTATCTTTTCATTCACTCCCTTCCAAAATCCCTTCTAAATTCTTCCCTTTTAAGTGTGAGTGAACAAGTATGATGAAATACATGAATACAATCTGCTGCATCCATGTTTGTTAGTTGTACACATAGGGATGTTTGGCTGACCATGTTGTATTGGCCAAATAATTAGGGATCTCATCCCTGCTCTATTCTCACAAATATAGGATAATTCTATGTTGTAATCCACATCAGGTATTTAACCTTGACTAGGCTGCCTTGTACCAGAAATATAAAGAAGAATATAAAACTTATGATAGAAAATGCCTTATCATTTATGAGCACCAAAGTTTCTTTCATAGCACTCAGCTTCCATTCCCAGTACATATAGAAACTTGCTACAATCTGTAACTCCAGCATCAGGGGCTCTGACAGCATCTCATGGTCTTGCTGGCCACCATAAGAAGAGGAGACTTAGACCATTAAAACTATTTTTCAAGCCGTGGGTGGCAGTGCATTTTTTTAGTACCAGCCATCTGCACACAGAGGCAGGAAGATGACTCTGAGGTTCACAGCCTGTGCTACATAGTCTACAATGGCACACATCACACACACACACTCACAAACATATACACAATAAAAGAACAAAACTTAAAAAAAAACAAACCAAGAACAGAAGAATTGGAAAATTGGAACAATACAATACCTATTAAAATCAATTCAAGTGTCTGCCACTGGTATCCATAGAACCATTTTCAAAAATAATTATGACTACGCATACAATCACAGGCCATCAATCCCAGCCACTGAGAGAAACTGAATACTTGTGGGTAGGCCACCACCATACCATGTTACCTGAACTGCCCATGATGAGCTGGGTGTTATCAGACCAAACAAGTCATGAAGTAAGACACACTGCAGCAATCTCTTATCAAATGGAAGTGGTCTATGAGTGGTTGGGCCAAGCAGATCCTGAAGGAACAAGCAAGCTCCATGAAGAAATTGCCAAAATGCCTATGGTTTCTTTTGTGGATATTGTTCTGTATGCTGTGACTGTGTTGCTCTGATTTGTTAATAAATAAAGTGCTGATTGTCTAGTAGCCAGGCAGGAAGTATACACAGGACAAAAAGAGATAAGATTTCTGGGAACAGAAAGGCTGAGTCAGGAGTTGCCATAAGCTGTCGCCATGAAAAGCAAGATGTAAAGATACCGATAAGCTACGAGCTGTGTGGCAAAGTATAAATTTAAAGAAATGGGTTAATTTAAGATGTAAGATCTAGGTAGCAAGAAGCCTGAGCCATTACGCCATACAGTTCTAATTAATATAAGCCTCTGTGTGTTTATTTGGTTCTGAGCAGCTGTGACACCAGTTACAGGTTTCTACTCTGTTCCCATGCCTTCTGCTGCCAAGCACACACCTCTACAGTCTCATGGGGTATTCCCTATGACTGGCTGAAGTAAGAGAAGACTAGGGTCAGTTGATGGTCCTGTACATCATGCAGGCACCACCCAGAAGTAGACATCTGCAGCATTTCAATATCATTTGTGTATAATCCTGAAATATATTGGCGAAATGTGTAAGAGCCCAAAAAAGCTTAACCACACAGCTGCCATGACAGGCTTAGGGACCCAGGTACATCTGTCATAATAGGCTTACTGGTAGGCAACATCTGGATCCTTATGCTGACAGCACCCAGGGATTCACCAAAGGATGGGCCAGCATCTGAGGAAAAGTGTCTGACATTCCAAACATTGCAACTATTACATATGAATAGAAAAGGTCAAGATTGACAGATGTCTGTGTGAAGGTGTCAGATCTCCTAGATCTGGAGCTACAGACTCTTGATCCTGGAGTTACAGACAGTACTGAGCTTCTGTATGTACTAGGAATGGAAGCTGGATGGATGCTCTGAAAGAATCTTCAGTTTTCTTAACAGATAAGGCATTTTCTATCCTAAGTTTTCAGTGAATCAGTGCATTCCAGTCCTTCCACTCTTTCCTCTTTTTGACAACTACATGTAGCTGTCAGTGACAAGTTCCTGCGTGCCCACACTCTGTGATTTACATTTGGGCCTCAAAGCTTCTCAATCCCTACCCTCTCAATCCCTGTGACCTACATTCCTGGATGGAATAAGGATGTTCTAAAGAGATACTTATATCTCTCCCTTTGTCTAACAACTAGTGAAACAGTGAACCACATGTAATTTTAATTTCACTGAGCATGTCATTGAGGGAAAAGACTTGAATCCTCCAGATGAGAATATGGGAGGGTTTTATAGATGGGAAAAATTCATTATATGTCTTTTAAATTGCTCAGTTTTGCTTAACTTTTACCATCTTTCTAAACCTCTTAAGACCCCACAAATAGGTTAGTTACCTTATATTTTCTTTATTGTTCCAAATTAGTCAATTTGAATAAATATTGTTTTAAATTTTCATTAATAATTTGCTTTATTCCCTTTTCTATTTCTGTTTTTTTTTTTTGTAGAGAATAATATTAATATGACTCTTCGGCTGGACTGGAACTCACATCATAGACTAGGCTGTCCTTGGACATCAGAGAGATCTGTTCACCTTGCCACCAGATTTCCTGCATTATAGGTGGGCATGCCACTCACTGGATAACTTGAGCCATTTAATTGGCTTAGTGAGGGTGAATGGCTGAGTCTGCCTAGTTAGAGTAGCCAGGACACAGGTTCTGGTCCTATCTCCAGTAACAGAAGAAGATTCCCATCAAATGTAGCCTTCCTACCTTAATGTCCACTGTCTTACAACTATGAGAAATTTTATTTTTCTTTAGTATTGAGTCTGTTGTTTCTGATCAATGACCAGGGAAGAGTTCTGTCCTTATTCTGCAGATGGTGAAACCCAGGCTCAAAGAGATGAGTATTTTTTGAATATAGTTAATTATAAATGTTCATGTAACTCATCCTATTATTCTAATACCTCACTAAATGCATTTGAAGGAACCTAAGCCTGACATGGTGGTTCAGGCCTGTAATCATATTACTTAGAATGTGGAGGTAGGAATTTTAAGTTTTCAAAGTCATACAAAATGAGAATGGTCAGTGGGTTCTGGTGGGAGGACCATAGAACTAAAGAAGACTGTAATTGGCTTAGGAGGGTGTCCATAGTCTTCCCTTCAGCTCCAAACTTCAGGGTCATGGCATCAGCAATTGTTAGCTGAGGTATTTACCACCTCAACCTTACTATTCTGGATAATATTTTCTATTCTTTATAATGTTTCCAGTCCAAGGCACCTAATTGATAAGACTCTTGTTGCTCATTAAATAGTGGAATTCTTCTGCACATGGGAGAATTAGCCTCAGGCAGGGATGAACTCCCCAAGTGCATGTCCAATAAAAAGTGTTCATCCTAGGATCCCTATAAACAAAACCAACAGAAATGGACTCAGCAGGGTTTATTGATATATTTGTGCACACATATTCTCACAGGCATAACAAGTGTAGAGAGCTGCAGGAAGCTGCACTCTAAAGATGGAGCTGGCTCCCGCCCCCCGCCCTCCCGGTGGCGAGTGCTCTTTGTTTCAAGAAGTACCTTATTTGGCTTGGTTTCAAATTTTGGCTTGCTAAGGCATACGTGTACCTATCCAGGAATTCCATGTGGCACATGGGGGCTGGTGGACTGAGACCTATATAAGGCTGGGGCGGGCTCTCCCCAAGGGAAGAAGAACAAAGAAATAGATTAAGGGTCCTGAATAAACAGCTTGGAGAAGAGCTCTGCGTCGTGTTTTTCTTGCTGGTCGAGTTAGACGCGACAAACAAGGAAGAAACTGGAAGGGAAGAATTTGGGAAGGGATGGAGAGAGGACAAGGAATGGGGAAATTGATTTAATACATATTAATTAAAATGTATAAAAATAAATTTTAATTAAAGAAGTGTCCTAGGGAGATAGTTTAACAGTTAAAAGCAGCACCAGGTATTGTTACATAGGACAGAGGTTCCATTATACCTAACCATCTCCTGTAACTCTCTCCTGGCCTCTGCAAGAACTCTGCATAGACTCCTGGAGGCAAACACCCATATACATAAAATAAAATAAATCTTAAAAATGGAATTCTCTGCAATGATGTCCCAGCCCTGAGACAGACAGCAGGCAGGGCTAGTTAAAATGATCTCCTTCCCATCCTGCATGCTTGTAAGACATTCTACAAAATCAATTTTCTGCATTCATGGAGAGATTCATTCTACCAGTCCTGATTATGTAGAAAAGCTTGAATATTACAGTTGTCATTTTTTTTCACCTGCCCAGGAAGGAACATGTGCTACTAACAATGATACTCATAAATGCTTTCTTCCTAGCTCCATTATTCTCTAAGTATTCAACTTTCCATGAAGAGTACTCTTCATTATTATTTAGTTTTCCAACTGTTTACTCTAAATTTCAGGAATAAAACTCCTTAAGCAATGGAGCCATCATCCAGCTTTCTGATGGGAGAAAGACTTATTATCTTGAGTGTGATCTAATTCCTGCTTTTCTTTGCTGGTTGTCTGAAGTCCCAGTGACAAGCAGGGAAATAATACCTTCAGTTCAGGTGATGTCCGTGTGAAGTCACACAACAAACATTCCTTGTGTATCTTTAAGTATCTTTTTTGTTGTTAAAATTCTGGGCACCCTACTACCTGTGTCACAGGGAATCACTCCACCTTACATAGTATAGTGGTCTGTACATCTAGCTAGCCACTTTGTGTCCAGGAGGAAAAAGGGGAAGTGCCTAAGGAGAGCAGGAAGAGAGCATGGTTTACTTTTGCAGCTAGGCCCAAGTGCTATTGATATGCATATCTCTGCTGATCTAGAAAAAGTCTTTGTCTGGGGTGGAAGGGAGGGACAGGAAGAATTGTGCTGTGTTTTTAAACACATTGTAACCCTATGGGATGTGGTACTGTCACTCAGGTCTCATTAGCCAATCAGGTCCTCCAGGTGGCCTGCCAGTCAAAAGTGGTGCAGGGTTCCTCCTGCCACCCCAGGCTTCAGACTTTCCTTTGAAAAGGAGCTGGCACCAGCAGTTTTGTGTGGTGTGGAGTGCTGTGAGTGCTGCTGCAGGGAGCTGAGCAGACAGCATGGCTGAGCTGGGAAACTATGACATGGTGAGTGAGAGGCTGCTGCCCCCAGATGAGGTGGAGCAGATGGTGAGGTGGAGGATCCAGTGTGGTGGGTCCTCCTCATGTCTGGGTGGGAACCTGCCTGAAGAATCCGTGTCCTCTGATGTCCCATGTGGTACTTGAAACTCCCTGGATCCAGGGGCAGGCCTCTGAATACCTGTTCTGTGGGTTGAATCTGCTCACAGAATTGGAAGTAGGGAGCTGTGCTTAAAACCATCTTTGAACTTCAACATGCTTTTTTGCACCCATAGAAAGCAGGTTGCCTAACTTTGAGAGTACCTTCTAGTACCTTGTTGAATGAGGATCAATATTTTACATTTAATTTTTTTTCTTTTTTTTTTAAAGATTTATTTATTTATTATGTACACAGTATTCTGTCTGCAGGCCAGAAGAGGGCACCAGATCTCATTACAAATGGTTATGAGCCACCATTTGGTTGCTGGGAATTGAACTCAGGACCTCTGGAAGAACAGTCAGTGCTCTTAACCTCTGAGCCATCTCTCCAGCCCCTTACATTTAATTTTTATGTGTAAGACCTTTTCATAGGTAATTTTTTTGGGTGGTTGTAAAAGGCATCTCATGCATTGGGTAGCCCTCCACTACTAGCATGTGATGTAAATGAGTATAATTGTTGATTTGAAAGATTTACTAATGCTTAGGAGATAGTAAGTCTCACAAAACAGAATTTAGGGGAGGGAGGACTGTCTCAAAAAAAAAAAAACCCAAAGATAAGTGTACTGTAGCTATGGCTTTTAGAGATTAGAACAGTAGGATACAAATTTGTGCAACCAGGATTGTCCAGACATTTGTTGCCAAACCATTACAAAGGAACCACTGCTGATTTACAACAAGCAACTAGGCCCAAACTTATATCAAAGAATGAGATTCTAACAAGCTGCTTATTGAGACATTACATGTCACAGCCATCCCTAAGGCCTGTTGTGCCATAAAGTTCCAGGTTTTTTTTTTTAGTTTTTTGAGACAGGGTATCTCTGTAGCTTTGAAGCCAATCCTAGACTAGCTCTGTAGACCTGGCTGACCTTGACTCCCAGAGATGCACCTGCCTTGCCTCCCGAGTACTGGGATTACAGACAGGCACCACCAGCGCTGGCCCCAGTTTTCTTCTTGAGAAAAGCATGGTTCAGCCACAAGGTCAATATGACACCAGGTGACAAGTATTTGAAAAGTAAAACATGTTGTATTAAGGACTAGACTGATCAAGCAAGGCTTTCATTTAGGCCCTCAGACAAGGAAAAGGATCATTCTTGGGAGAGCAATTAACAGCCTCGGGCCTAGGCCTTGGGAGCTTTTCCTAAGTGCCTGATTTATTGACAATAAAACAGAGCTACTTCCATAAAATCAGGAACATATTTGGGGGAACTGGTAATGGTCTGGAACCAGGGCTTTTATGGTGGGGTTGTTTGAGGTCCTACATGGAGCTATGGATATCAGTCCCAAGACCACTGATGGGTTTACTCAGTAATGATCTTGAGATATCCTGTGTTCCCTTTTGCAACATTGTTTGATTAGCCTCCTCCTGATTCTGTCCCACTTTATTGTAGTTTCTGCAGACTACCTAGAGGTTCCTCATTTCCTTCCATTTCCTCCCTGGAAGTAGGTGCTATTCTTTTTAAGAAGCTTAATTGGCATGTAATATAGATTGTGCAAGATCTCCTCACACCAGCTTTTATTTTTTTCTACCTTCCACTTTTCCCATCATTCTCACCCACTGTCTTCTTCACCCCAGCACAATGTCACTAAAGAATGACCTGCTGTTTCAAGTGTCTGGTCTGTTTAAGAAACAATTTTGGGAATATTTCTGCTGTCTAACTCACCCATTGGCCCAAATGGCTAGACCTAAAAGTTGTCTATCTTTGTTTAAATTGTTCAAAGTGCAACCTGGAGTATGAAGCTAAAACACACAAGGATTCCATTCTGTTTCTCTCCAGGCCAACGATCTCACTCTTCTCTCTACTATACCTTCAAAATTCTTAAATTAAATGTCTGTAGCACCATAGAGTTTTAAAATTATTCAATTGAGTCATGTAGTTGACAATCTAATGCAGTCACCAGGAGAGGTTTCACATGTGGAGCATTGCTTCTGACTTCAAACCAAATAGCAGAAATAGATTATTGTGCACACTGCAGGGTGAAGCAGGGTAGGTAATTAGCAGCTGGAGTCACCGTTATAAAAAAAGGACCTGATTATGGTAGCAGGAGTTATTTTATAATTTCCCATCATGATTTAATTCATGTCACATGAATGATCACAGACCAGATTGTGTGAGTGTAGAGTTTAGGAAGGTTATCTTGAGCCAATGGATTTTGAATTTGCAATTAGGAAACTCTGCTATGCAGATATGTCCATTTCTGCTTGACATAGTTATGTCAGCTCATGGTTTGAGAAGCAGAGCATTAACAGTAACTGGGTGTTTCAAGTTATAGACCTCAGCAGCCAACACATGCATATGAGCAAGATCAATCTATCTCATATTAATGACATTACTTCTACTAGGGAAGGACCTACTCTTTTTCAAAATCAATATTGTCAATTTTTTATCTTAAAAATACATTATTTATAATATTTAAAATGACTTATTGGTATCATTTTAAATACATTCTTTTAGTACATTCCTGCTCTTATCTCTATTTGTTTCTGTTCTCCAATGTCTTTATGTAATCAAGAGCTTTATTGCTTTTCTGTGAAGTCATGTTGATTATTGATATTATTTCTGTGAAGAGCAATTTCTCCTTTAGTTTAGGCTTGCCTCATTCTATGTAATTGAGAATTGCATTGAACACCTAATCCTTCCTCTGCTGTCCAGTGCTGGGAAAATAGTCCTGCAACTCCTTCCATTCTGGGCCTTGACTGGTCAGTCATAAGAAAAAGTAAACCAGTAAATGAGTGACCCCCAATCTCACTGTCTTTTATGGGAGACTTATAGATGAAGAGGAATCTCTTCAAGAATTGAGTTCATTGACCAACTTTGAAGCTAGTGGAGTCACAGCACAAGAAGGGAAAGGTAGGGTGGGTATTGAGAGATTTCCTACTTCAACAATACCTTAGATTAGCAATGAGGAATTATGTAATCAATTTTAGATGTTCCATAAATATCCTGATTGTCCATTTCTTGGGGTCTACAGACAAGGGCAATCAAGAATCTGAATAAAGGACTGACCTTATCATGAAACCAAATTGCTATAGTTACAGTATTTCACTCATAATAGATGTGGGTAAAATGTTGTGGCCATGCCTAATGGAACAATCATTTTTCAGGTTTTAGATATACACCCAGAGATAAAAGGTTTGAGAAATTTTTTATGTGCTCTAATACAAATCCCTAGACTGTAGAGCACATGGCCATAAAGTCTGTGTCAATTCACAAAATAATTTTTGGAGATCAAAACTGCATCATATCCACATTCTCTTTCTTTCCTCTAAGACATACCATGACCACTCATTGTTTTCTAATTCATGGCCTGTTTTTTTTTGACCTGCTTTTCTTTAACAACATTTATACTGTATCAACACTTACTGTGTCAATGTGACCTTTGTTTGACTACACAATTACCAGCTATGAGGCAATGGGTTGGCTGCACTGCACATTGAGTGTATAATAGAATGGGCACAGATAGGAAACTGTGCTTTGGATGAGGAACAGGATATACTCTAGGAAAGTAGAAGAATGTCTACAACAAAATAGAAATTTTCTAGACTAGGTCCCTGTCTGCTGGGCTAGAAGGGCAGAGCTGTAAGGACTGTGCTCTCTGAGTCATTTGATCTCTGATCACCTAATAGGTGAGCTGCTAGTATTGTGAGGCCAGCTGGATGTCCCTAGCCAATGAGGGACTCTAAGAATGCTTTGCAATCAGTAGTAAGAGTGGCAGGTAGCTTGCAGATTCTTTTTGGGATTATACTCTGTCTCTCCTGTAATAAGTTGTAAGGAAGAACACAAGCTATGCCAGGGTGAGTATAGGATATTCAGAGAAGGTGTGTTGAGCTGTTATTTCTGCTTGGATTTGGATGGACCATTAGCCTGAGTATGGTTTTATTGATCCATGTGCTGACCTGGGCAGTCACCCTTGTCCTCTGTGCCTCCCTGTATATGGATTTCCTAGGTAGGAGACTCTGCAGCCCTAGAATGGTAGGATATGATGTTTGCAATATCATAGTTCATTTTGCCCACACAGGCAAGCTTTTGGTGTGCAGTGTGAAGACAGATTGGAAAAATGAGTGTCTTGTTTCTAGAAGTTCTGAGTATTGCATTCCACTTTCAGGTTTGTCTACAAATGTTACAAATAGTTTAAAAACTGTTAGAAAGATGGTGATGTGGATCACCCTTTGGGAAATACATGATTACAATGCTCTTAACTTTCTTCTACCACCAGCTGCTATGGTGTGTTTCAGTGAAATTTAGTTTCCAGGGACAAAAGGTGTTTCTGAGTTGCAGATGTTTCTCAGGTGTGCATGGTGTTGGCAGGTAGATAGGGCAAAATTGACATCTTGTTGCATAATCCTTGGGACAGGAAGCAGAATAAACATAACATAGAATTAAGTAATTCTATGTTGCTTTTGGATTGTGAAAGAGTGGGGCCGGGTTTACCTGAAAGCAGAAGGAGGCATAAGGGGCTGCATAGTCATAGCAAGAGATCACCTCCTTTTGCAATGAGACATCTAGAACATGGGGCTTTTGTCTTTGGAAACTATCATTAGGTTGAGAGTCAAAAACAATTATACAAGAGTCACTTTGAGTTAATTTTTTGTGGTAGTTGTGAAGTCTGTGCTTATTTAGTTTCTATACACATAGAATTATAGTTGCCTGGGTAACAGTGATCAAGATCACACTTTTCTGGTTAAGTTTCCTTTGTTCTCTGATTAATAGTTGACTGTACTTTTCTGCCTTTATTTTTGGTTCTTGCATCTGTCTCCTTTATTCTTCCATAAATATTGAACACATTCTCAAATGTTATTGCTTTGTAGTAAGTATAGAAGTCATATTAGGTCAATCTGTGTATTTTTTCATAATTCCATTGATTATCCTGAGTGTTTTCACTATGAAAGTGGCTCTGTAATTGGCTTTCCTGTTATAAATTGTTGGGCATTGTTGTTCGATTGTATTTATTTTATGCTGCAGATTTACCATAAGCAACATCTTTATTTTGGTGCATCATGTTCGCAAAGAAATTTTTTTCTTTTTTATTGATTTAGGTTTTGTTGTTCTTGTTAATCTGTGAAAGCCTTTACATTTAAAGCATATTATGGGTTTCAGAAGGTGGCTCAGCACCTATTCATTTTGGAGATGTCCTGAGTTCAGATACCAACACTCAATTGAAAAACTCATAACTATCTACTCTTGCCCATCCTATATACAGATGGGAAACATACTCTCTCAAGGAAAAACATGCTAAAATGGCAATAAACTTTTTTTGAAAAATGTTTGTGACTTATAAAGTAATTACAGCATATCAATGTGCTTTTTTTTCTCTTTTTTCTTTCTTTTTTTTAATTTTTATTTTGCAATACAATTAAGTTCTACATATTAGCCACAGATTCCCTTGTTCTCCCCCCTCCGGCCCCCCTCACCTTCCCCCCAGCCCGCCCCCCATTCCAATCTCCTCCAGGGCAAAACCTTCCCCACAGACTGAGATCAGCCTGGTGGACTCAGTCCAGGTAGGTCCAGTCCCCTCCTCCCAGGCCGAGCCAAGGGACCCTGCATAGGCCCCAGGTTTCAAACAGCCGACTCATGCAATGAGCACAGGACCCGGTGCCACTGCCTGGATGCCTCCCAAACAGATCAGGCCAATCAACTGTCTCACCCACTCAGAGGGCCTGATCCAGTTGGTGACCCCTCAGGAATTGGTTCATACTTCATGTGTTTCCGTTTGTTTGGCTATTTGTCTCTGTGCTTTATCCGACCTTGGTCTCAACAATTCTCGCTCATATAAACCCTCCTCATTCTCGCTAATTGGACTCCTAGAGATCCACCTGGGGCCTAGTCATGGATCTCTGCATCCAGATCCCTCAGTAGTTGGATGAGGTTTCTAGCACAACAATTAGGGTGTTTGGCCATCCCATCACCAGAGTAGGTCAGTTCGGACTGTCTCTCCACCATTGCCAGCAGTCTGTTGTGGGGGTATCTTTGTGGATTTCTGTGGGCCTCTCTAGCACTTTGTTTCTTCCTATTCTCATGTGGTCTTCATTTACCATGGTCTCCTATTCCTTGTTCTCCCTCTCTGTTGTTGATCCAGCTGGGATCTCCCACTGAAGATCTCTTTCCCTCGACCCTCGCCCTTCACTACCCCCACTCATGTCCAGGCTGTTCATGTAGATCTCATTCCATTTCTCTGTCATTGGGCGATCCCTGTGTCTTTCTTAGGGTCCTGTTTTCCAGGTAGCCTCCCTGGTGGTGTGAGTAGCAGTCCAGTCATCCTTGTTCCACATCTAGTATCCTGCTATGAGTGAGTACATACCATGTTTGTCTTTCTGAGTCTGGGATACCTCACTCAGGATGATTTTTTCTAGATCCATCCATTTGTCTGCAAACCTCATGATGTTATTGTTTTTCTCTGCTGAGTAGTATTCCATTGTGTATATGTACCACATTTTGTTTATCCATTCTTCAGTTGAAGGGCATCTAGGTTGTTTCCATGTTCTGGCTATTACAAACAATGCTGATATGAACACAGCTGAACAAGTGCTCTTGTGGTGTGGTTGAGCATTCCTTGGGTATATGCCCAAGAGTGGTATAGCTGGATCTTGGGGGAGATGGATTCCCAATTTTCTAAGAAATCGCCATATTGATTTCCAAAGTGGTTGTACAAGCTTGCATTCCCACCAGCAGTGGAGGAGAGTTCCCCTAGCTCCACATCCTCTCCAGCATAAGGTGTCTTCAGTGTTTTTGATCTTAGCCATTCTGACAGGCGTAAGGTGGTATCTCAGAGTTGTTTTGATTTGCATTTCCCTGATGATTAGGGATGTTGACCAATTCCTTAAATGTCTTTCAGCCATTTGAGTTTCCTCTGTTGAGAATTCTCTGTTTAGTTCTATAGCCCATTTCTTAATAGGACTGTTGGGCATTTTGATGTCTAATTTCTTGAGTTCCTTATATATTCTGGATATCAGTCCTCTGTCAGATGTGGGATTGGTGAAGATCTTTTCCCATTCTGTAGGCTGTCGCTTTGCTTTGTTGACCGTATCCTTTGCCCTACAAAAGCTTCTCAGTTTCAAGAGGTCCCATTGATTGATTGTTTCTCTCAGTGTCTGTGCTACTGGTGTTCTATTTAGAAAGTGGTCTCCTATGCCAATGCGTTCAAGACTACTTCCTACTTTCTCTTCTAGCAGGTTCAGAGTAGCTGGATTTATGTTGAGGTCCTTGATCCACTTGGACTTAAGTTTTGTGCACGGTGATAGATATGGATCTATTTGCAGCCTTCTACATGTTGATATCCAGTTTTGCCAGCACCATTTGTTGAAGGTGCTTTCTTTTTTCCATTGTGCACTTTTGGCTTCTTTGTCAAAAATTATTTGTTCATAGGTGTGCGGATTAATGTCAGGGTCTTCAATTCGATTCCATTGGTCCCATGTCAGTTTTTATGCCAGTACCAAGCTGTTTTTATTACTGTAGCTCTATAGTACAGCTTGAAGTCAGGGATCGTGATGCCTCCAGAGGTTGTGTTATTGTACAGGATTCTTTTGGCTATCCTGGGTTTTTTGTTTTTCCATATGAAGTTGAGTATTATTCTTTCCAGGTCTGTGAAGAATTGTGTTGGTATTTTGATGGGGATTGCATTGAATCTATAGATTGCTTTTGGTAAGATTGCCATTTTTACTATGTTAGTTCTGCCTATCCATGAGCATGGGAGATCTTTCCATTTTCTGACATCTTCTTCAATTTCTTTATTCAGGGACTTAAAGTTCTTGTCATATAGGTCCTTCACTTGCTTGGTTAGTGTTACCCCAAGGTATTTTATGTCATTTGTGGCTATAGTAAAGGGTGATGTATCTCTGATTTCCTTCTCCGCTTCTTTGTCCATTGTATATAGGAGGGCTACTGATTTTTTTGAGTTGATCTTGTATCCTGCTATGTTGCTGAAGGTGTTTATAAGTTGTATCAGTTCCTTGGTGGAATCTTTGGGGTTGCTCAACATACTATCATGTCATCTGCAAATAGGGAAAGCTTGACTTCTTCCTTTCCAATTTGTATCCCCTTAATCTCCTTATGTTGTTTTATTGCTCTGGCTAGAACTTCAAGTACTATATTGGATAAGTATGGGGAGAGCGGACAGCCTTGCCTCGTTCCTGATTTTAGTGGAATTGCTTTGAGTTTCTCTCCATTTAATTTGATGTTGGCTGTTGGCTTGCTGTAAATTGCCTTTATTATGTTTAGGTATGTTCCCTGTATTCCTGATCGCTCCAAGACCTTTATCATGAAGGGGTGTTGGATTTTGTCAAATGCCTTTTCAGCATCTAGTGAGATGATCATGTGGTTTTTTTTCTTTGAGTTTGTTTATATGGTGTATCACATTGACAGACTTTCGTATGTTGAACCATCCTTGCATCCCTGGAATGAATCCTACTTGATCATGGTGGATAATTGTTTTGATGTGTTCTTGGAGTCTGTTTGCCAGTATCTTATTGAGTATTTTTGCATCATTGTTCATGAGGGAGATCGGTCTGTAGTTCTCTTTCTTTGTTGTACCCTTGTTTGGTTTGGGAATCAGGGTAATTGTAGCCTCATAGAAGGAGTTTGGTAATGTTCCTTCTGTTTCTATTGTATGGAACAATTTAGAGAGTATGGGTATTAACTCTTCTTTGAAGATCTGGTAGAATTCTGCACTGAAACCATCTGGTCCTGGGCTTTTTTTGGTTGGGAGACTTTTAATGACTGTTTCTATTTCGTTAGGGGTTATTGGACTATTTAAATAGTTTATCTGGTCTTGATTTAATTTAGGTATGTGGTACCTATCCAGAAAATTATCCATTTCTTTTAGGTTTTCCAGTTTTGTGGAATAGAGGTTTTTGAAGTATGACCTGATGATTCTCTGGATTTTCTCAATGTCTGTTGTTATGTCCTCCTTTTCATTTCTGATTTTGTTGATTTGGATGCTCTCTCTCTGTCTTTTGGTTAGTTTGGATAAGGGCTTGTCTATCTTGTTGATTTTTCTCAAAAACCAACTCTTTGTTTCATTAATTTTTTGTATTGTTCTCTTTGTTTCTATTTTATTGATTTCAGCTCTCACTTTGATAATTTCCTGGCATCTATTTTTCCTGGGAGACTTTGCTTCTTCCTGTTCTAGAACTTTCAGGTGTGCTGTTAAGTCACTAGTGTGAGATTTCTCCAGCTTATTTATGTGGGCGTTTAGTGCTATGAATTTCCCTCTTAGTACTGCTTTCATAGTGTCCCATAGGTTTGGATATGTGGTGTCTTCATTTTCGTTGATCTCTAGGAAGTCTTTAATTTCTTTCTTTATTTCTTCCTTAACCCATTGGTGATTCAGTTGGGTATTGTTCAGTTTCCATGAGATTGTAGGTTTTCTGTAGTTTTTGTTGTTGTTGAAATCCAACTTTAGACCATGGTGGTCTGATAGAACACAGGAGGTTATTCCAATTGTTTTGTATCTGTTTAGATTTGTTTTGTGGCCAAGTATGTGGTCAATTTTAGAGAAGGTTCCCTGGGGTGCTGAGAAGAAGGTATATTCTTTTTTGTTAAAATGGAATGTTCTGTAGATGTCGATTAAGTCCATTTGAGTCATGACATCAGTTAAGTCCTTTATTTCTCTGTTAAGTTTTGATTTGGGGGATCTGTCCAGTGGTGAAAGTGGGGTGTTGAGGTCTCCCACTATTAATGTGTGGGGTTTTATATGTGATTTAAGCTTTAATAATGTTTCTTTTACATATGTGGGTGCCCTTGTGTTTGGGGCATAAATGTTCAGAATTGAGACTTCATCTTGGTGGATCTTTCCTGTGATGAGTATGTAATGCCCTTCTTGATCTCTTTTGATTGATTTTAGTTTGAAGTCTATTTTGCTGGATATCAGGATCGCTACCCCCGCTTGTTTCTTAAGACCGTTTGATTGGAAAGTCTTTTCCCAGCCTTTTATTTTTAGGTAGTGTCTATCTTTGAATTTGAGATGTGTTTCTTGTATGCAGCAGAAAGATGGGTCCTGCTTTCGTATCCATTCTGTAAGCCTATGTCTTTTTATAGGTGAATTAAGTCCATTGATATTGAGGGATATTAATGTCCAGTGATTGTTCATTCCTGTTATTTTTTGGTGGTGATGTGTGTGTACTTTTTTTCGTTGGGGTTTACTGCCATGGCTTTATCTATTGCCTGTGTTTTCGAGGGTGTATCTGACTTCCTTAGGTTGGAATTTTCCTTCTAGTGCTTTCTGTAGGGCTGGGTTTGTGGATAAATATTGTTTAAATCTGGCTTTGTCATGGAATGTCTTGTTCACTCCATCTATGATGTTTGAAAGTTTTGCTGGGTATATGAGTCTAGGCTGACATCCATGGTCTCTTAGTGTCTGCATTACATCTGTCCAGGACCTTCTGGCTTTCAAAGTCTCCATTGAGAAATCGGGTGTTATTCTGATAGGTTTGCCTTTATATGTCACTTGGCCTTTTTCCTTTGCTGCTCTTAATATTCTTTCTTTATTCTGTACGTTTAATTGTTTAATTATTATGTGGCGAGGGGACTTTTTTGGGGGGTCTAGTCTGTTTGGTGTTCTATAGGCTTCCTGTATCTTCATAGGCATTTCCTTCTTTAAGTTGGGAAAGTTTTCTTCTATGATCTTGTTGAATATATTTTCTGTGCCCTTGAGTTGGTATTCTTCTCCTTCTTCTACCCCTATTATTCGTAGGTTTGGTCTTTTCATGGTGTCCCAAATTTCTTGGACATTTTGGTTCATGACTTTGTTGACTTTAGTGTTTTCTTTGACTGATGAGTCTATTTCTTCTATTGTATCTTCAACGCTAGAGATTCTATCTTCCATCTCTTGCATTCTGTTGATTATACTTGCATCTGAAGTTCCCAATCGTTTTTTCAGATTTTCTATTTCCAGCATTCCCTCTGTTTGTGTCTTCTTCATTTTTTTCTATTTCCCTTTTCAGGTCTTGGACTGTTTCCTTCATTTGTTTCATTAATTTTTCTTGATTTTCTTTCAGTATTTTATTGTTCTCTTCCAGGACTTTTTTGATTTCTTCTAATTTGTTTGCCCTTTCCTCTAGTTGTTTACAGCGTTCTTCACATTTTTTTGTCTTTTCCTCTACACGAGCCTCTAGCTTCTTCATGATGACATTCATAAGTCTATTTTCTTCTGCTTCTTCCAATTTTTGATGTTCAGGTCTAGGTGTTGGAAGAGGGCTAGGGCCTGGTGATGGTGTATTGCTATTCATTTTGTTGTATGTGTTTCTGCCTTGATGTCTGCCCATCTCCTTGTGGTTCATTCTTGGCCTTATCCGCACACTTGGTTCAGACAGAGCTGACAGATTCAGGAAGTCTCTCTCTCTCTTGTCCAGATGGGAGCTCTCTTGTCCAAATTGGAAGTCCAGGGCAGGATGGGAGCTCTTGTTCAGAAGGGAAGTCCGGGGGAGGATGGGTGCTCTCCTCTCTCTCTCTCTTTCTTTCTTTCTCTCTCTCTCTCTCTCTCTCTCTCTCTCTCTCTCTCTCTCTCTCCTCCAGATGGGAAATCCGGGGCAAGATGGGAGCTGGGGGCCAGCCTCTAAGTCTCAAGAAGAGGCTTGGGGCTTGGGCGGATGGGCGTGGGGTCAGGGCGTGGAGACTGCAGGGTCTGCCAGGGGTCTTGGAGAAGGGGATTCTTCCCGGTGGGGCTAGAAGGGAACTTGCCCAGTGACCAGAACCTGGGGCCAAGTTGGACACGTCTTCCCGAGTGGCTGGTGCCCAGGGATGGGGTCGGGGGCAAGTTAGGGGACTCACCTGTGCTTCAGAAGGGAAGTCCGAGGCAAGATGGGAGCTGGGGGCCGGCCTCTAAGTCTTAGGAAGAGGCTTGGGGCTCAGGCGGATGGGCGTGGGGGCAGGGCGTGGAGACTGCAGGGTCTGCCAGGGGTCTTGGAGAAGGGGATCCTTCCCGGTGGGGCTAGAAGGGAACCTGCCCTGTGACCAGAACCTGGGGCCAAGTTGGGCAGGTCTTCCCCAGAGTGGCTGGTGCCCAGGGATGGGGTCGGGGGCAAGTTAGGGGACTCACCTGTGCTTCAGAAGGGAAGTCCGGGGCCCAGTTACTGTTTTATATGACTTAAATTTGGCTGCAGGATTTCTGAGCTATGAAGGAAATGGTAGGCTGCACTGGCCAGTGACTGTGTAATGGAATACACACCTCTTGGAAGAGGAACAGAAAGTGCTCTGAGAGACTGGAATAGTTTCTACTAAAATATATATGTCCCAGACCAAAGCCCCATCTGGCCGTAGGGTGGAATCCAGAGTGTGAAGGGCCTGTGCTGCCTTAGTCATTTGATCTCTGCTTACCTAGTAGAGGAGCTGCTACTGTCCTGAGGCCCTGTTGGAGACAAGCTATTGAGCAACTTTGGGCAAGCCTAGCAATCAGAAGCACCAGTGGGAGGTAGAGTATGAGTTTTTTCAAGGGTTCTCCTCTAATTAAGATACAGGGAACCATGAGGTAGACCATCAGCAATGCCATGGTGAGTAGAGGTACTTTGCCTTTCACACAGAAGGAGCAGGATGGCTGAGCTGTCAGATCTGCTGGGAGTTCAATGGATCATGTGACAGACTGCTTCTGTCGGAGAAGCAAAGAAAGAAAGGAAACTGTCACCATGAGGCAGTCTCAAAAAAATGGAGGGTTGACTGAATGAGAGTTTTCCTAGCATGTGTGAGTCCTATATTCAACTTTATCATGAAAAGGTCAAAACAAAAATTTGGGCTATTGAGATGGCTCAGTGTGTGGGTAAAGGTGCTTGGCCCCCAATCCTGGATCTGCAGGGCCAGTGTGGTGGAGGGTGAGAACCAATTTCCCTAAGTTGTCCTCTGACAGATCTATGGACATATTGACTTGAACCCTGACCCTAATAAAATAAAAATGTCATGTGATAAAATGTCACCACAAAACTCAGTATTTGTACAACCAATGCTAATCAAAATGTTTCAGCCAGGTAATGGTGGCACATGCCTTTAATTCCAGCTCAGAAGGCAGAGGCAGATAGATCTCTGAGTTTGCGGCCTGGTCTACAGTCCAAGTACCAGGACAGTCAGGGATACATACAGATACTCTGTCTTTAAAAAAAACAAACCAAACCAAAAGTTAAATACATAAAAATAAATGTTTCCAAAGGACATCATTAATAATTTCAGAGTGAAAATGCCATGTTTTGTAACCAGATACCACCCCTAAGTATCATGCATGAAGCCCTTTAAAAAACTGGAGAATAGCCACATGGTAAGGCAGGACATGGTGTTCAGGGCCTTGATGACCCTCAACATCAGCACACCCTTGACACTGACTCATGATTCCACAAAGTCAAACCATGGGGAGTTTCTGAACTCCCACCTGGAATACGAAAAACCTGGGTTACATCTCCACAGGCCTGTGAACACACATAACCAACAAGAGGCTGTATCAGCCTCTTCCTCTAGCATAACTCTGCCTAGCTGTTTCCTGTAGACTCTTTACCAGGAAGTTGTTTAACAAGTGTCCTTCTCAGTCAGCATTAAGTCTATAATGTCTTGTGGCTAAGGATATAAGGAGATGTAGGTACTTTTTTTTTTTTTGATTTTACACCTTTTTTTGTATTGGTTTTTTTTTCATTTTTTATTATTAAGAAATTTTCTCCTCACCCCACATACTGTCTACAGAGCCCCCCTCCTCCCTCTACCCACCTCCATCCCTCTCTTCCAAGCCACTCCACATTCCCACATCCCCCAAATTGAGGTCTCCCATGGGCAGTCAGCTGAGCCCAGCACACTGAGCCTAGGCAGGTCCAACACCCTCCACACTAAACCAACAATGTTCAAGGTGTCACACCACGGGCACTAGGTTCCAGAAGCCTGCCCATTGACCAGGGATAGATCCCTTTCCCCTGCCTGGATGCCTCTCAAACAGTTCAAGCCAAACAACCATCTTCTGTATCCAGAGGACCTAGTCAGTCTCATGGGGGCTCCACAGCCACCAGTCCACAGTTCATGGGCTTCCACTAGTGTGGCCAGTCACCTCAGTTGCAGGTACTTATGATGAACTTCAGCATAAATAAATTTCTATGATATTATTACCTTGTGTACATAAAATTTCAGTAGGAGATAAAGATTCAGTTCTACACAGGGAAAGAACTGGAGGATGTTCAATCAATCAGTGAGAGATCTCTGGCTTTGGATGAAGGGGGTGCTGAAGGGCTTCCCTTGTATCCCAGCAGAGGCTCCTGCAAAGGTCAACTTGACTTCTAGTGTAAGGAAAGCTCATTAGCAGGGAAGCAATGTCAGTTCCCATGACATCTGCAGCTCTTCCCTAGACATTCTATTGTATCCTGGAGAGACCTGGCATCCTCTGTGATGTCACTATGTTGTGGCAACACCCACTGTCCTTGGGAAGTTTATTCAGTGCCTTCACCATTTACTGATGAACATGATGGCATACTGAAGAGTCTAAATTGGAAAGAGAATGGAGAGGGTAGAGAGAACAGAGAGTGATGGAAGAAAGCTGATCTTCAGTCTCCGTGTAAAACATCAAGGAAGAAATGATCGAAAGAATGGTGCGATGAATTCTATGCAGGAAAAGGGAAGCTTCCTGGAGGAAGTGGGCTTGAGCTGAATCTTCCAGTAATGGGGAATAGAAAATTGTAGTCTCTGGAAATGAACAGAACTTCCCTGCTTGTCATGGCTCTTGAAATTCAAGGATTCCAGGATATAAATTGTTTTGCCTCAGAAGTCAGGAACTGGTAAGATCAAAGCTTTATGCTGGGAACTCTTGGCTTTCATTCCTTTTAGAGGATAGGCATTGGTGAGTGAACGTGAGACCAACATTAAAGAGGGAGGGAATAATGAGGTATGCCCATTTCAAGGCAGAACATCACTGTACTTCAACCACGCGGGCTAACTTTAGGTACTTCGCAGCTGCTCTGTGTTCCTGAGTTGTCAGTGAGGTGACTTGTTGAGTCTGGTGACCATGTTCTGCCCTTATATGTCTTCTCCATCAATAGATATGTGGTTAGTGACCTCTCAAGATATTTGGGAAAACTCTAAATTACTGGGGTGATTATGAACTATTGCAATTTTCTGCAGACTTGTAAACCCACAGGTTTGTGGACTCTGTAGCCAAGATAAATTCTGAGTCTGCAGCTGTGAATGCGCCTGAAGAGGCTATCTCCTTGGTTACATAGAGCATGTGTTATGAGGGCAGAGAGAACCAGAGAGCTGACATAACCACTTCCATTCAAATAGAGGAGACAGCTGAGTTCCCCAGAGGGAGCATCTGAAGCATGGAACAAAATAATTTGGGGTGTCACCGAGTCATTGGTAAACAAACTTTCTCAAACATTTGATTAGGACTCAGGGTGGTCTGTCTATCCTCTTTGCCTTGTCATACTGCAAGTTAATTTGTGTTCATCTACCCACAAGGAGCACCAGGGAGCCACCATCCCACCAAACCTTCCTCACCAAGATGCAGATGAAGCAGAAAGTCCAGAGACTAAACGGTCAGCTACAACAAATGACAATTGAAAGAAATTAGCAGTGAGATCGCCTGATCTTTATCACAGAAGAGAGCATGAAAAATACGTATTCATTCTTTCATACCATGAGGTTTCAATCTCAGGTCCACTCTGTCATCACTACTTCATTTTATATAAGGTTGTGTTTCTGGTAGGCTGCATCTTCAGGGTATGCCTTTGCCCAAAATCATGTCTCTGAATTGTTCCCAAAGGCAGAACCTCAAATGTGGACAGGAAAGTCATGAGGACATAGACTATTCTGCTTCCTCTAAAAAGAAACAAAAACAGAGCCTGTGGCATGAGTCAAAGTACTCATGGACTGAGGCAGTAGTATGTGAGTTCCCAGTATGCATTTGAAGAGATTCTATCAAGTGCTGTCTAATGTGAGATGTTAGTTGCTGTGAGTTTGAGTTAATTTTTTGTTACTTGCTTAAAAAGGCCGTGTGTTTGATTCTCCAAGCAGCAATTGGAGAGGCCTGGACACACATCTAAATGTGTGGATACAGGAACTGAGACTGATCCCTGCTCCTTTTGTTCCCCTCTGAGAGGACACGCCCGCATGCATTTGTTCAGCATCCAACTGATGGAGTTCTCCCACTCTCACTCAATCTCTCTTTCTCTGTCTCTCTAAGTATCTCTTTCTCTGTCGCTCTGTCTCTCACATACATGTGTATATGTTGTGTATTTTTCTATGTGTTTGTGCATGTATCTCTCTCTAGTCTTTGCAGTCAGGGATCTGAGGTTGGGAATGACCAGTTCCCTATCTCACAGTTCCCAGGTGATACCTTGGTGAAAATTGGGAGCACCACTTTGAGTATTATAGTTCCACCAGTGTACTTTCTTTAGTGACACATAGGTATTCCCTTGGGGAGTTTAGAAATGTGTCATGATGTTGAGTCCCATCGTCAAAACTGTTCATGATGTTATTTTGGTCTCCATTGTGACAGGTCCTGTCACTGAGAATTTCTTTTTGAAGATAGGAGAAACATCTTCACAGACTCCGGAGGGTACACACCTGTGGAGTAGACACCAGGGAAATTCTTAGACAGCTATTTCTGCAAGTCTCCTGAGAGAGCTCATGCAACTCCACCTCCCATCATCTAAAAAGCCTGCCTCTACCATTGTAGGGTCAGCATAGGTGTAAGTAAATTGTTTTCAAATCTGTGGGTTTGTCCCGGGTTTGGGTACCAACAATATAAGTAAATTTGTTGCAACAACTCTGGGGAAAGGTGTTCTGACTACCTGGGAAGTCAGGCAACACCTTGATCTACTTAGGACAGCTCTGATGGCTGAAAATGCAAGGAGACAGTTTAGCCCTGAAGGACGAGGTATCCCACACACCTGCTCAGAACAGCAGCTCTGCCCTGAATGTGTCCTGGACACCTAAAGTTGTTTAGCACAGCTCTGATGGCTGAAACTGCAAGGGACCGTTTAGCCCTGGAGGATGAGGTATCCTGGACACCTCAAGCTGCTCACAACAGCTCTTCCCTGAAGGTGTCCCAGAGACCTGGAGCTGTTGTGCACAGCTCTGATGGCTGGAACTGCAAAGAAGCAGCCCAACCATGGAAAGGACAATTTTGTGAATTTTTGGGAAATTCAAGCCTGGAACTGATGGGGGATGATCTCCCTGCAGGATACAACAATCCTGCTCTTCTCTTGGAGAGCTGCTACAGCTGAGCCTTGCTCAGTACCCTCTTAAGGGGGCTTCTTAGCTGAGCTCTGCTTCTCTTGCCTATGCTGTGGCTTTTTTTACTTCACTCTGCAAAAGGAAAAAACCCCTGGAGAAATGTAGCAATATCCTCTGGCACTGGAGAAAAGTGTCACTTTTTAGCTCTTTATGGCACTGTCCACTCAGAGATATCTCAGCAAAGATCTTCTGTTCAGATCCTCCTTGCTCTGCTCTTTCAGCTTCCTCTTTCTCTGTCCACTGGGGGACATCTCAACATGGATCTTCTCTATGCCAGTGAATGAAGATTATCACACCCAAAACTCTTTTGAGAAACAAATTAATTTGTGAAAGAGGAGTCCAGGAGAGTAGCTGCCTCTACCAAGGTGGATGGAACAGCCTTTTTTTAAACTGACCAAGCAAGGCAGTTTACACAGGATACATTGGGGTGGAGATAACCAGGGGTTGACGTGGGGCCCAGGGTTCTACTGTCCTGCTCTGTGATTGGTTTGTTTCTCAAGTCAGTTGGGAAGGGGCAGAAATGGCTCTGATCTGATTGAGCCAAAGGATGTGTTTCTTTCTGCCCCGATCTGGGGCTTTCTTCCCTAGTTCTGGGCTCAAGGGTCAGCGTGGGTTTCTTTAGCCGTTCCCATGTTTCTACAATAGCAAGTTTAATAGATGCCAGAAGTTCCCAGTACTTAGGAGACAGGATGTGGTATCCCATGACATCCAGTAGTCTAGAACACAACCTGAATGCCTGTGATACTTGAGGCCTATGTTCATGGAGTTCCTTAACCTCTAGGTCCAGGTCCTACCACCAGCCAAATCCTTTATATGAAAAGCTCAAGATGGGGTATGAGCAGGTCATGTCACACACGCAGAGATTAAAGAATGAGAACACCAAGGCCTCAGAGAAATTAAATGGTCTGGCCAAGGAGTCAGTCTTCCATTATTAAGTACCTGCATTTCAGGGGACCACAACATTGTGCAATGGCCATCTCTGGCTTTCCTTGTTGCTGTACTGCAGAGTCTGAAGCTCTGACTCCAGCCTTTCTGCCTCTTAGCAAGCTTCCTTAGCAAGTAGTGCTTTGTCTTATGCTTCTCATTCTCAGCATTGCCAATAGTGAAAGAGACTGTTAGCTACTCACAACCCCATATTGTCATACTTAATAGCCTCCAGAACTACTATTTTAACCTTCCTAATGCCATGACCATTGAAGTACAATCCTTCATGTTGTGACATTCCACCATAAAATTATTTTTCTTGCTATGTCATAACTGTAATCACTACTGTGATCAATCATAATGTAAATATCTGTTATGTACGGTATCTGAGATGCTTCCCCTTTGAAAGGGTCATTCCATTAACAAATGAGTCATGACACTTAGAAGTCCAGTTTGAAACACGAGATGGATATCATGTATGGTTGTGTGCAGGAGTGTAATGCCATAGGACTGCTACACCACTAGTGTCTCCTACCCTCACTCAGAGAGGATTTGTCCTTTACTTGCTGATGTTTCCCCATTTACATGGTCAGAGAAGGGCAGATGAGGAATCTGTTTTCTTACTACAGGTTCTTGGATTTCTTTTGTTGTTGGAGTTTTCAGAAATAGTATGATTCTTTCTGGAATTCCTTTTTCTCTACTTTTGGCCAAGAGAAAAATGTCAGAGACCCCCCAGACACAGAAAGAGCAGGAAAGAACAAGCAGCTGGGTCAAGTTTAGGTCCAGCACCATTTTCTCTTGTAACATTAGCCTGTTTAACATTCAACCCACTTGTGTTTAATTCATTAGTTTACTCATACACACATACCTCCCCACACACATTCAACTCCATCACCACTTTCATGACAGTCAATTGTTTATTTTTTGTCCATGCACCAGTATTTCTGGGAAGTGAGTCTTTTGTGAGAATCATTTGGCAATCAATCCCTGCTTCTCTGCCTGAAGCTGCAGTCCAATGATGGAGTCCAGTGATGGAGATGGATCAGTCACACATCACACACCTACATGCCATTATGGGGAGAGAGGTGCTATGAACAGCCTTGAGGGAGTAAGTTCAAAGTCCAGCACCATTTGCTTTTTGCACATTTGCTTTCCAGGGTTTATGTATGATCACAGTGGGGATAGCAGCTTGCAAGTAGAAGAGCCCTCTGCAAAGGTCAAGTGAGTCATTCTCGTTGTCACCTCATTGGGTGGCACGTGGCCTTCTTCCTCCCATTCTCTGCATGCCAAGGTGGTCTCTTCACTTTGACAAGCTGTTGGTTCACACTTATAGAGACCTCAGTGGGAGTTAGGCAGCAGTGTTTACTGTGTGTTCTGTTCTCTTTTCTTTGGTCCTCTCCCATCGTTGTTGACCAAATTCCCTATCTGATACTCTCCAAAATGTTGGAACCACAGTGTCAATAACACTAGGGAAGACTGAATGTATTGTCACTTTTGAAAGTGATGCCCATATCACCGCTGAGGGACTGTTTTACTCTCCATGTCAGTATGTAGCTCTGCCATGCTGAGAGGTCTTGAGCTTTGCCCCCTGACCCAGCATCAGTGATTTTTGTTTCTGAAGCTCCTGGGCCCTGACCCAGCTAATTGTGGGGTTCCATTCATCCTTCCATTTGTGTGGTCTTTTAACTTGAAGTGTGTCATTCTTATTAGAGGAGTGTGTTATATACAGCAATCCTTTTATAGAACTGAGTGTTTTACTGGTTCTTTTGTATGACTTGTCAGGTTTGATTTTATTAGTATTGGCTGAGTATTCTCTTGTGCTCTATGGGTTGAGATTCAGAACTCATTGACTTGAGTTCTGATCCTTGTTGTTTCTTTCTGACTAATGATATTTCATTTTTACATTTTCAACACATAGTTATTTGTGAATGAACTCACACACATAGCATTCACTATTGTGCACACACTATAACTCACATGCAGATGGTGGATGGGAATAGGTTACTAGTGTTCAATGCCTTTATTCTACCATGTTTCCCAGGATTTCAATTCAGACTTGTTGGCATGTACCTTTACTTGCTGAACCATCTACTAGTCCCTAATTTTTAAATGTATACCTTTATATCAAATAGACTTCGACTTCCCTCTTGCAACACTTTATTTTTTGTAGATTCCAATGCTCTGTTATTTTCATACATTTCAAGAATGTTATGCTCTATTCCTACCACCATTTGTGTCTAAGAACTTTGGAATCCACTCCCAATTTCTTTAGCATCTCACTGATTGTTCAGTGTTTTGTTTTTCTGGCCTCCATGTGTTTATATATTTCCTATAGTTCATTTTTGTTCTATTTTGTATTTTTTATACTGTGATCTTATAGAAATAAAAATTATTTCAATTACCTTCTTTTTGAGAAGATTTGCTTTGCATAAAACCATTTTGAAAAGTAACTGCTCAGGCTGCTGATAAAAATGAATTCTGCTACTGTTCCGTAGAAAGTTCTGTAAATGTTAAATCAGTCCATTTATTTGTATATCAGTTGTTCATTGCTTTCCTTTTGTTTTGATAACTGATATAATCATGTATTAAAATCACCCCAAATAATGATGAATTCTATCTGTTATCTCATATTTTGTAGTGAGTGCTTTATAAAATTGGGAACATCAATGTCACAAGAACATGTGTTTATGGACTCTTGTTGAATTTCTCACTTTATCAATATGTAGTGACCTTCATTTTCTCATTCACTAATTTAACTTTAAAGGGTAAATTGTGGACTATCAGTATGGTTATACCTGTTTGTTTCCACATGTGATTTTCTGCCTATTACTTTGGCACTGAAGTTCATTTGTTGTAGGTACCAAGTAACTCTATGTGATAGAATATTATTTTAAGGTGTACTGCTTTTGTTCATGTTGAATTTGTTTAACTCTGTGAAGCTATATTACTGTGCTTGTGTAAAACAACTGATGATTTAATAAAGAACTGGCCAATAGCAAGAAAGGAGAAAGGATAGGTGGGACTTGCAGGCTCAGAGTATATATAGAAGGAGAAAGCTGGGTAGAAAGCTCTAAAATCAAGGAGTCAGAGGAGGAGGAGGAGGAGGAGGGCTCCAGGAGCCAGCCACCCAGCTACACAGCAAGCCACAGAGTAAGAGTAAGAATTACAGAATTTAGAGAATAAGAAAAGCCAAAGGCAAAAGATAAAAGGGTTAATTTAAGAAAAGCTGGCTGGAAATTAAGCCAAACTAATGGCTAAGTACTCATAAGTAAGAATAAGCCTAAATGTATGATTTACTTAGGAGCTGGATGGAGGACCATCATAAGAGCAATAACCTCCAAAAACAGCTCTCTTTCACTTATACAGACTATTCTGTCAGGCTATTTCTTCTAATTGGAATGTAAGACACTTAAAAGTCAGAATTATCTCAAGTTATAAAATAATTACTATCAGTTTATTATATCTCCTTTATGCTGTGGATATCGCTCTACATAAATAAAGCACTGATTGGCCAGTGACCAGGCAGGAAGTATAGGTGGGACAAGGAGAGAGGAGAATGGAGGAAGGAGGAAGGAAAGAGAGACCAGCTGGAGCCACTGTCAAGACAAGAAAGATGTAAAGTACTGGTAAGCCACGAGCCACGTGGCAAAGTAAAGATTAATAGAAATGGGCTGAATATAAGAGTGAGAGCTAGACAATGATAAGCCTGAGCTAATGGCCAAGCAGTTTAAATAATGTAAGAGTCTGTGTGTTTATTTTATAAGTGGGCTCCGGGACTGGCGGGATTTGGTGGTGGGAGCTGGAGAAAAATTCTCCAGCTACAAATGGCGCCCAATGGCTCGAGTTTCCACCTTAAACCTAACAATATTTTTTTTTAAAGATTTATTTATTATGTATAGAGCATGTATGACTGCTGGCCAGAAGAGGGCACCAGATCTCATTACATATGGTTGTGAGCCACCATGTGGTTGCTGGAAATTGAAATCAGGACCTCTGGAAGAGCAGTCAGTGCTCTTAACCTCTGAGCCATTTCTCCAGCCCAAAAGGGAAAACTCTTCTTTTTTTTCTTTTTTTGGATTTTCGAGACAGGGTTTCTCTGTGTAGCTTTGCACCTCTCCTGGGACTCAATTGGTAGCCCAGGCTGGCCTCAAACTCACAGAGATCCACCTGGCTCTGCCTCCCGAGTGCTGGGATTAAATGCGTGCACCACCACCGCCCAGCAAACCTAACAATATTTAATAACCAATTCTAAACAGAGCCCAAACCAGGTTCCTGCTAAATGTCTCATATGGGCAGCTAGATGCTGCAAAGTGCAGATTTGAGTACTGGCAGGTTCCTGGCATGTGCACTTGACCTGCAGTATGGCGGGAATGAGACGTGTGCCAGCGGCACATTACGCTGTGTGGTAGATTTAGTCTTTACTAGTATTTAAAAAAAAAGAGAAAGAGAGCTTTCTGGGCTACACGCTGCTTTGATAAAAGCATAGACCCAATATTTCTGAGACTTGATGGCTCCCAGAGCTGGCAGAACCGCCATGTTGGGAAGCTAAAGTGGGCAGAGCCAACAGCCACAGTGCCGTAGGCTTCAAAAAGAGATAAAAAGGAATATATACAGTTATATAAACAAATAGTTTTTAAAAGTAAACTCTTTAAAGAAACAATAAAGGTAATAAGTCATGCAAAGATGGCTATCACACAGAGAATCTAGATTATGTTGTCTTTGATATTTGTAACTGAAGAAAAACTTTTAATTGTAAAAGCTGTTCAGTTATTCCAAAATGTAAATTTTAAAGGTACCTTGACTTCAAAATTTGGATATAAGGATATGTTACTTTGGAAAAGAGGTTCTGCTTTTGTTTCCACAGAAAGCCAAGGAATGCTCAATCATACCACAAGGGCACTTGCTCAGCTATGTTCATATCAGCATTGTTTGTAATAGCCAGAACCTGGAAAAAACCTAGATGCCCTTCAACAGAAGAAGGGATAAATAAAATGTGGTATATATACACAATGGAGTACTACTCAGCAGAAGAAAACAATGATGTCGTGAGGTTTGCAGGCAAATGGATGGACTAGAGAAAATCATCCTGAGTGAAGTAACCCAGACTCAGAAACACAAACATGGTATGTACTCACTCATAGGAGGATACTAGATGTAAAACAAAGGAAGACTAGACTGCTACTCCCAACTCCAGGGAGGCTACCTAGAAAACAGGACCCTAAGAAAGACACAGTGATTGCCCAATGACAGAGAAATGGATGAGATCTATATGAACAACCTGGATGTGAGTGGGGTTATTGAAGGCAAGGGTTGAAGGAAAGAGAGCTTAGGGGAGCAGGAGATCCCAGCTGGATCAAGAACAGAGAGGGAGAACAAGGAATAAAAGACCAAGATAAATGAAGACCACATGAGAATAGGAAGAAGCAAAATACTAGAGAGGTCCCCAGTAATCCACAAAGATACCTCCACAATAGATTACTGGCAATGGTCACGAGAAAGCCTGAACTGACCTACTCTGGTATAGGATGGCCAAACACCCTAACTGTTGTGCTAGAAATCTCATCCAATGACTGAGGGAAGTGGATGCAAAGATCTACAGCCAGGGCGCAGGTGGAGCTCCAGGAGTCCAATTGGCGAGAAAGAGGAGGGATTGTATGAGCAAGAATTATTGACACCAAGATTGGAAAAAACACAAGGACAATTAGCCAAACTAATGGAAACACATGAATTATGAACCAATAGCTGAGGAGCCCCCAACTGGATCAGGCCCTCTGGACAAGTGAGACAGTTGATTAGCTTCATCTGTTTGGGAGGCATCCAGGCAGTGGGACCGGAACCTGCCCTTAGTGCATGAGCTTGCTGTATGGAACCTGGGACTTATGCAGAGACACTTCTCTCAGGCTGGGAGGAGGGGACTGGACCTGCCTGGACAGAATCTACCAGGTTGAGCTGAATCCCCATGGGAGTCTTTGCCCTGGAGGAGATGGGAATGGGTGATGGGCTGGGAGGAAGTAGGGGGTGGGAGGGGGGAGGACAGGGAAATCCATGGCTGATATGTAAAATTAAAACAAATTATAAAATAAAAAATATATACATATAGAACATAGTTAGGTAAATGAAAAAAATTCTCCTCTGATATAAGTCTAATAACTATAAAATATATTGAACACAGAGGATTAAATAGAAATTTTTGTCTGATAAAAGTCTATTATCCAAAATATACATATTAAACACAAAAATTCCAATTAAACAAAAATTCTCGTCTGATAAAAGTCTAATAACTAAAATAAATATACTTGTTGAAAACAAGAAATTAAATAAAATAAAAATTCTCATCTGATATTGGTCAAATATAAAAATATACATTGAACACAAGAATTCAGATAAACAAAACAAAAATTCTCATCTGAAAAAAGTCTAATATCCAAAATGTACATATTGAACACAGGAAATCATAAACAGGACAAAATTCTCATGTGATAAAAGTCAAATATCAAAAATATACTTATCGAACACAAAAATTAAATAAAAGAATAATTCTCTGCAGGTAAAGTTCTAATATCTAAAATATACACATTGATGACAAGAAAACAGATAAATAAAACAAAAATTCTCAAATGTTAACAGTCTAATAACCAAAAAAACACACTGAACATCAAAAATCAGATAAATAAAATAAAAATTCTCATCTGATAAAGTTCAAATATTAAAAATGTATTTATATTACACAAGAAACTATATAAAACAAAATTTTTTCACTGAGAAAATTGTAATATCCAAAATAAACATATTGAACACAAGAAGTTCAATAAAACAAAAATTCTCATCTTGTAGAGGTGGAATATCAAAAATATACACATTGGACACAAGAAATTAGGTAAATAAAACAAAAATTCTCATCTGATAAAGGTCTAATATCAACAATATCATTATTGAGCACAAAAAAACTAAAGAAAAGAAGAATTCTAATCTAATAAAAGTTTAATACTAAAATTATACATATTAAACATAAGTAAATAAAGCAAAAATTGTCATCTGATAAAGGTGTAATATCAACAATATACATATTAAACTCAAGAAATCATAAAAAGAAGACAAAATTCTCATGTGATAAATGTCAAATATCAGACATATAGTTATTGAACACAAGAAATTAAATAAAACAAAACTTCTCAACTTATAAAAGTCTAATATCAAAATTATACATATTTGTATATTTCTAACTGTATTTATACCATTCATTTAACAATGTAATACAATTTTCTGATCCTTGAATGTTATTATTACCAACTATTAGGATATAAAGAAATGAAAGTTAGTAGTTAGACATTATAATAAAACTTGTAGTAAAATTAGATATGTTTTCAAGATTGAGCAGATATATTTTAGATAGACAGGTCCTCTTCAAACCCTTCAGAGATCTACAGAATATGGCATTTAAAATGTTTTAATAACTTGGAAAATTTTTCTTTTTTGTTATGACTATGAGACATGTCAGCTCCTGGCAGTACCAATCTACTTCAGAGAAAATATGGGCATTGAAAAAACTGCAATTAGGGTTAACTTTCATTGTGACAAAAGGTAGCCACTGAACAACAAAGTATCCCCGAATCAATTGCTGACAAACAGGATAGACAGGACACGAAACAAAGGACTACTGATTCTTGCCAAATCAAGTGTGGTTATGGCTTTATCAAAAGGCATCTTCTGAGGCCAGGATAATATGGCACCATCCCTGAAGTGGCCTTCGCAATCCAGAAAAGGTACAGTGCCCTTTTCTTCGAAGGCAGCTGAACAGGCAGTGGGCCGATGGCTTCTGATGTGCAATGGAACAGCAGCTGTAACAGTTATTCTTGAAGAGTAATTAAGCTTATGCCTCTCAATAGTAGAATGGCATTTAAGAGAGGGATGTGGAGAAGAACAGGATGCTGAGATGAAGCCACATACACACATAGCCAAGAAGAATGGACAGCTAAATTCAAAAAACATCAACAATTTCCAGAATTTAAAATCCTGAATCATGACATGACACTAGTGGAATTCAGGGGTTTCTGGTACATGGACTGCTGTCACCCAATGTGATGTTGAACTGTTGACCTTGTGTACATCCTACTTCACAAATGAGTCTGTCAGATATGCTAAGCCTATAGGCTGAAGATGATGCCCCAAGACTGCGGAGAAACCTCAGATGACTGTCCAAGAAGCTGGCTGTTTCTGTCAACTCACAATTTTTTGGAAGTTGCTTGCATGTACTTCCTGTTTTTAATTTTGTTAGCTAATATTATTTCCTTCTTGGGTCTCTGAGGGAGTTGAAGATTAGTTAATCATAGTTGCAGATTAATTAGGATAGAAAGTGAATTAGATACATTTTGGACTTAACAAAATAGGATAGATAATGGAATTATTTTCTCTGAATTTGTCAAATACAAATGGACTAGACATTTTTTAGGTATTTATTACTTGTATTTATTGTATATAGTTATTGTACTTTTGTATATAGTTTTTCTTATGTTAGTTACAAGGTTTTTCCTTTTTTTCTTTTTATTAAAATAGAAAAGGGGAAATATGTTGATATTTTATTTTGTACTAAAATGTTATTTGTATGTTAATAAATAAAGTTGTCTGGGGGTCAGAGCTATTAGCAAGCCATAGAAAAGGTGGGCGGTGGTGGCGTATGCTTGTAATCCCAGCACTTGGTAGGCAGAACTAGGTAAGTCTCTGTGTGTTCAGGAATACAGCCAGCATTGGATACACATGCCTTTAATCTCAATACCAACCATAGAAGACCTGGAGCTCTATACAGACAGGCAGTGAGGAGATAGTCATGTGGTTGGGATTACAACCAATGAGAAGGCAGAACAGAAAGTCTATATAAAGACTTTAACACAGGAAGCAGCTCTGTTTCGGAGAGGTAAGACCACCGCAGGAGGAAGGGTAAGGTTTTAGCTCTTAGCTCTGACCCCTTGGCTTTCTTCTTTGCATTGCTTCTGTGTTTCTTATTTAATAAGATGGTTGGTTACATCTACACCTTATAAAGAACTCATATCAAAAATATTCATACTGAACACATGAAATCAAATATTTAAACAAAAATTCTCATCTGATAAGGTCTAATATCCAAAATATACAAATTGAACATAAATAGATAAATAAAACAAAATTTCTCATCTGTTAAAGGTCTAATATTCCAAAATATACATACTGAACACAAGAAATTAAATAAAAGAAAATTCCACTGATAAAGGTCTAATATCCTAAATATGCACATGGCATATAATTAGATAAATAAAACAAAAATTCTGATCTGATGAACATCTAATATCCAAAATACACATATTGAACATAGTTAGAAAAGCAACACAAAAGTTTCTTATCTGAAAGTATTCTAATATCCAAAATATACATATTGAACACAAGAAACTAAATGAAACAAATATTCTCACCTGATAATCATCATTATCCAAAATATACAAAATTGAAAACTAGAAATCCCATAAATAACACAAAAATTCTGTTGTGATGTAGGTATAATATCAAAAATTTACATATTGAACATAATCAGATAAATAAAACAAAAATTCCCATCTGATATAGGTCTATTATCCAAAATATACATAAGGAACATAATTAGATAAGTAAAACAAAAATTCTGTTCTGATAAATTTCTCATGTCCAAAACATACATATTGAAAACCAGAAATTAAATAAAACAAAAATTTTCCTTTGATAAAGCTCTAATATAAAAAAAAATACATATTGAAAAAAAGAAATCAGATAAATAAATCAAAAACTCTGGTCTGATAAAGGTCTAATATCCAAAATATACATACTAAAAAAATTAAATAAAAACTTATCAACTGATAAAGGTCTAATTTCCACAATATGCTTACTGAACACAAGAAATTAAATAAAACAAAAATTCTCACTTGAAAAAGAAATTATATCCAAAATATGCATACTGAACACAGGAAATCAGATAAATAAAACAAAAATTCTCATCTGTAAAAGATCTAATATCCAAAATCAATACACTGAACAGAAGAAATCACATAAATAAAATAAAAATTCTCATCAGATTAAGGTCTATTATCCAAAATATATACATTGAACACAAGATATCATACAAATAAATCAAAACTTCTCATCTGATAAAGGTCTAATTTTTAAAATATATATATTGAACATAAATAAATAAATAAAACAAAAATTCTGATCTGATTAAGGTCTATTATCCAAAATATATATATTGAAAACAAGAAATCGGATAAATAAAAATAAGTCTCATCTGATAAAGACCTAATTTCAAAAAATACATATTGAACATAATTAGATATATAAAACAAAAAATTATATCGGTTAAAAGTCTAATATCAAAAATGTATTTATTGAAAACAAGAAATTAAGAAAACAAGAAATTAAATAAAACAAAACTTCTCACCTAATAAAGGTCTAATAACCATATTATACATATTGAACACAAGATATCTGATGAAGGAAACAAAAATTCTAACATGATAAAGGTCTAATATTCAAAATATACATATTAAACACAAGAAATTAGAAAAAAACAGCAAAAATTATCAGCAGTAAGTCTAATATACTAAATATAAATATTGAACACAAGAATTCAGATAATTAAAAAAATTCTCAGCTGATAGAGGTCTAACATCAAAAATATAAAGATTGAATACAAGAAATACAAAAAAATTCTCATGTGATAAAGGTCAAATTACAAAAAATTATCTTATTGAACACAAGAAAATAAATAAAACAAAAATTCTCATCTAATTAATGTCTAATATTGAACATGAACATATTCAACATAATTACATAAATAGAATGAAAATTCTCATCTGATAAAGGTCTAAGGTCAAAAATATACATATTGAACACAAGAAATCAAATATATAAATCAAAAATCCTCATCTGATAAAGGTCTAATATCCAAAATATACATACTGAACACAAGAAATAAAAAAAAACAGAAACTCTCACTTGATAAAGTTTTATATCCAAAATATACGTATTGAAAATAAGACATTAGATAAACAAAACAAAAATTCTCATCTTACACATGCCTTATATCCAAAATATACATATTAAAAACAGGATGTGAAATACACAAAACAAAAATTCTCCACTGATGAAGGTCTAATACAAAAATATACATATTGAACACAAGAAGTCACATCAATAAAACAAAAAATCTCACCTGATGAAGGTCTAATACTCAAAATGTAAATACAGAACACAAAAAATCAGGAAAAAAAATCTCATGTGATAAAGGACTAATATGAAAAATATACATATTGAACACAAGAAATTAAATGAACCAAAAATACTGATCTGATAAAGGTCTAATATGCTGAATACAAGAGATCTGATAAATAAAACAAAAATTCTCTATTGATAAGGGTCTAATATCCAAAATATACATATTGAACACAAGATATCAGGTAAATAAAACAAAATTCTCATTTCATAAAAGTATAATAATTTAAATATACATTTTGAACACATTAATTTAGAAAAAAACAAAATTTATCAGTGTTAGGTCTAATATTCACAATATACATATAGAACACAGGAAATCAGATAATTAAAAAAATTATGATCTGATAAAGCTCTAATACCAGAATATACATATTGAACACAAGAAATTAAATAATCTAAAAATTCTAACCTGACAAAGGTCATCTTCCAAAATATATATATTGAAAATTAGAAATCAGATAAATAAAACAAATATTCTAATTTGATAAAGGTCCTAAATCCAAAACAGACATACTGAACATTACTAGATAAATAAAACAAAAATTTTCATCTCATGAAGGTCTAATATCCAAAATATACACACTGAACATGAGAAATTAAACAAAAATCCACCTGATAACGAACTAATTTCCAAAATATGCATACTATACACAAGAAATCAAATATATAAAATAAAAATACTCATCTTCTAAAGGTGTAATATCAAAAAATGGACACATTTAACATAATTAGATGAATAAAATGCAAATTCTCATCTGATGAAGGTCTAATATCCAAAATATATGTACTGAACACAAGAAATTAAATAAAACAGAAATTCTTATCTGATAAATGTCTAATATCCAAAATATACACATTGAACACAAGAATTTAGACAAATAAAACAAAAATTCTGATCTGATAAAAGTCTAATACCAAAAATATTCATATCAAACACAAGAGGTCAGATAAATAAACAAAAATTCTCCTCTAGTAAACATCTAATATCCAAAATCTACATATTGAACACAATAAACTAGAAAAGAAAATTATCAGTGGTAAGTTTAAAATTAAAAATATTGCACTCGGGAGGCAGAGCCAGGCGGATCTCTGTGAGTTCGAGGCCAGCCTGGGCTACCAAGTGAGTTCCATGAGAGGTGCAAAGCTACACAGAGAAACCCTGTCTCGAAAAAACAAAACAAACAAAACAAAACAAAAATATAAAAATTGAACATAAGAAATCAGCCGGGCGGTGGTGGCGCACGCCTTTAATCCCAACACTCTGGAGGCAGAGGCAGGCGGATCTCTGTGAGTTCAAGGCCAGCCTGGGCTACCAAGTGAGTTCCAGGAAAGGCGCAAAGCTACACAGAGAAACCCTGTCTCGAAAAAAAAAAAAAAAGAAATCAGATAAATACAACTAAAATTCTGAACTGAGAATGGTCTTATATCAAATATGCACATATTGAGCATAATTAGATAAACAAAATAATAATTTATTTGATAAAAGTAACATCAAAAATATTCACACTGAACAAAAGAAATTAAATGAAACAAAAATTCTCACATGATAAAGGTCTATTATCCAAAATATACATATTGAACACAAGAAATCAGACAAATAAAAGAAAAATACTCATGTGATAAAGATCTAATATCAAAAATATACATATTGATCACAAGATTCAAAAAAAACCAAAAAATTATCATGTGTCAAAGGTCAAATTACAAAAATATTACTATGAAACACCAGAAATTAAATAAAACAAAAATTCTCATCTGATAATGTTCTAATATAAAAAATATACCTATTGAACACAAGAAACTGGATAAATAAAACAAAAATTCACATCTGATAAAGATCTAATATCCAAAATATACAGGAAATTCTCATACAATAATGGTTTAATATCAAAAATATGCATACGGAAGACAAGAAACTGGATGAATAAAACAAAAATTCTCATCTGATAAATATCTAATATCCAAAATATACATATTAAACACAGGATACAATATTAAAAAAAACAAAAATTCTCATCTGATAACAATCTAATATCAAAAATATATATATATTGAACAAAAGAAATCAGATAAATAGAACAATTCCCATCTGATAAAAATCTAATATCTAAAATATACATATTGAATACAATAATTAAAAAAAACAAAAATTATCAATGATAGTTCTAATATCCACAACGTACATATTGAACTCAAGAAATCAGAAAAATAAAACATAAATTCTGATCTGATAAATGTCAAATATCCAAATCAGATGTACTGAAGATAATTAGATAAATAAAACAAAAATTGTCACCTGATAAATATCTAGTATCCAAAATATACACATTGAACACAAGAAATCAGATAAATAAAACAAAAAATCTCATCTGACGTAGATCTAATATGGAAAATATAAATATTGAATAAAAGAAATCAGATAAAGAAAATGAATATTCACATCAGATAAAGGTATATTATCCAAAACAGATGTATTGAACAAAAGTAGTTAAATTAAAGGAAAATTCTCATCTAATAAAAGTCTAATATCCAAAATAAACATACAGAACACAAGAAATCAGATAAATAAAATGAAATTTCTCATCTGATAAAGGTGTATTGTCAAAAATATACATATTGAACACAGAAATTAAGTAAAACAAAAATTCTCACCTGAGAAAAACTGTATCCAAAATACACATATGAACACAAGAAATCAAATATATAAAACAAAAATTCTCACCTGATCAAGGTCGAATATCCAAAATATACATATTGAACACAATAAATCAGATAAATAAACCAAAGTTCTCACCAGATAAAGGTCTAATATTAAAAATATACATACGGAACACATGAAATTAGAAAAACAAAACAAAATTCTCATCTGATAATGGTTTAATATCCAAAATATAAATATTGAGTACAATTACTAAAAAAAAATTATTAGTGGTAGATCTAATATCCAAAATATACATATTAAACACAAGAAATCAGATAAATAAAACAAAAATTCTGAGCTGAAAAAGTCAAATATCCAAAACAGACATATTCAATATAATTAAATAAATAAAACAAAAATTCTCACCTGATAAATTTTTAATATCTAAAATATATATATATATATATATATATATATATATATATATATATATATATATATAAAACACAAGAAATCAGATAAATAAAACAAAAATTCTCATCTGATAAAGGTCTAATATCAAAAATATACATATTGAACACAGGAAATCAGATAAGTAAAATGAAAATTCTCTAATAAAGATCTGATATCCAAAATATACATATTGAATACACAAATCATAGAAATGAAACAAAAATTCTCATCTGATAAAGATATAATATCCAAAGAATATATGTTGAACACAAGAAATTAGATAAATAAAAATTTTTTATGTGATCAATGCCTAATATACAAAATATACATATTGAAAACAATAAACAAGAAAAAATAATTGTCAGCGGTAGGTCTAATATCCAGAATATACATATTGAACACAAGAAATCAAATAAAAGAAAAATTCTCACCTAATAAAGATCTAATATGCAAAACAGACATAATAAACATAATTATATGAATAAAACAAAAACTCTCACCTGATAAATATATCATATCCAAAATATACATATTGAACAAAAGAATTAAGACAAATAAAACAAATATTCTTATCTGATAAAGATCTAATATCAAAACTATACATGTTGAACAGAAGAAATCGGATAAATATAACTAAATTTCTTACCTTATAAAGGTCTAATATTTAAAATGTGTATATAAAACACAAGAAATCAGATAAACAAAACAAAATTCTCACTGAGTAAGGTCTAATATCCAAAATATACATATTGAACACAATAAATTAGAAAAAAATCAAAAATTATTAGCTGTAGTTCTAATACCCAAAATATGCATATTGACCACTAGAAATCAGATAAATATGAAAACATTCTGATCTGATAATGCTCTGACATTGCAAAAGGACATATTGAACATAATTAGATAAATAAAATGAAAATTCTCATCTGATAAAGGTCTAATATCCAAAATATACATATTAAAGACAGGATATGAGATAAATAAAACAAAAATTCTCATCTGATGAAGGTCTGATATCAAATATGTACATATTGAACACAAGAAATTAAATAAAACAAAAATTCTCACCTGAGAAAGGTCTAACATTCAAAATATACAGATAGAACACAAGAAATCAAAAAAAGCAAAACAAAATTCTAATGCGTTGAAGGACTAATAAGAAAAATATTCATATTGACTGTAATTAGATAAATAAAACAGAAATTATCTGCTGATAAAAATCAAATGTCCAAAATATACATATTAAACAAAAGAAATCAGAAAAATAAAAAAAAATGCTCATCTAATAAAGATCTAATATCCAAAATATAAATATTGAACACAAGAAATCAGATAAATAAAATAAATTCTCATCCGGTAAATGTACAATATCCAAAATATACATGTTGAACACATGAAATCAGATAAATAAAATAAAAATTCTGATCTGATAAAGGTCTAATATTCAAAACAGACATATTGAACATTATTTAAATAAAAGAAAAATTCTTCTCTGATAAATGTCTAATACCCAAAATATACACATTGAATATAATTAAATACATAAAACAAAAATTCACTCCAGATAAAGATATAATATACAAAATATATATATCAACACAAAAAATTAGATAAGTAAAACAAAAATTCTCATCTCATAAATGTCTAATATCCAAAATATACATATTAAAAACAGGATACCAGAGAAATAAAATGAAAAATGTCATCTGATGCAGGTCTAATACCCAAAATATGCATGTAGAACACAAGAAATTAGAAAATAAAATAAAAATTCTTATCTGATATAAATCTAATATCAAAAGTATACATATTAAAAATGAGAAATCAGATAAGAAACTGTCATTTGATAAAAGTATAATATCCAAAATATACATACTGAACCCAATAAATAAGAAAAAAACAAAAATTCTCACCTATTGGTCTAACATCCACAATATACATATTGAACACAAGAAATCAGATAACTACAACAAAATTGTGATCTGATAAAGGTCTATTATCTAAAACAGACATATTGAACATAATTCGATAAATAAAACAAAAATTCTCATCTGATAAAGATCTAATATCCAAAATATACATACTGAACACAAGAAATCAGATATATAAACAAAGACTCTCATCTGATAAAGGTCTACTATTCAAAATATACATATAGAACACAAGAATTCAGAAAAACAAAATAAAATTTTCATGTGATAAAGGACTAATATAAAAATATACATATTGAAAACAAGAAATTAAGTAAACAAAAATTCTGATTTGAAATAAATGTCTATTTTCCTAAATATAAATTTTGAACACAAGAAATCAGGTGTATAAAATGAAAATTCTCATCTGATAAACCTCTAAGATCCAAAATATACATATTGAACACCATTATATAGAAAAAAACAGAATTTATCAGCAGTATATCTAATATCCACAACATACAAATTGAACACAAGAAATCAGATAATTGAAACATAAATTCTCACCATGTAGGTCCAATACCAAAACGTATATATTGAACACAAGAAATTAAATAAATCAAAAATTCTAACCTGAAAAATGTCATTATCCAAAATAAACATATTGAAGACTAAAAATCAGATAAATGAAATTAAATAAAACAAAAATTCTCACATGATGAAGGTCTAATATCCAATATATACATATCGAACACAAGAAATTAAATAAAACAAAAATTCTCATCTCATAAAGTCATTATCCAAAATATACGTATTGAAAACTAGAAATCAGATAAATAATAGAATAGAAAAGTTCTCACTGGTTAAAGGTGTAATATCCAAATTATACATATTGAACACAAGCAATCAGATAAATAAAATGAAAATTCTCATCTGATAAAGGTCTAATATAAAAAATATGCATATCAAACACAAGATTTAAATAAATAAAACAAAAATTCTCATCTGATAAAGATCTAATATTCAAAATATAAATATTGAACACAGGATAACAGATAAATACAACAAAAATTCTCATCTGATAAAAGTCTAACATCAAACATATTCATATTGAACACTAGAAATTAAATAAAACAAAATTATCAACTGATTAAAGTCATTATCTAAAATATACATACTGAACACAAGAAATCAGATAAATAAAACTAAAATTCCAATCTGATAAAAAATTCAAATATCAAATATATATATATATATATATTAAACACAGGATACCAGATAAATGAAATAATTCACATCTGATAAAGGACTAATATAAAAAATATGCACATTAAACACAAGAAATTATATAAATAAAACAAAATTTCTCATCTGATAAAGATCTAATATCAAAAGTATACATGTTGAACACAAGAAATCGAATAAATAAAAAAAACTTGTCATATGATAAGAGTATAATATCCCTTGGGAGGCAGAGCCAGGAGGATCTCTATGAGTTCGAGGCCAGCTTGGGCTACCAAGTGAGTTCCAGGAAAGGCACAAAGCTACACAGAGAAACCCTGTCTCAAAAAACTGAAAAAAAAAAAAGTATAATATCCACAATATACATATTGAACACAATAAATTAGAAAAAATATATTGGCAGTAGGTCTAATATCAACAATATACATATTGAACATTAGAAATCACTTAAACAAAATAAAAATTCACATCTGATAAAGGTCTAATAACCAAAATATACATATTGAACACAAGAAATCAGATAAACAAAAAAATTCTCCTCTGATAAAAGTATAATATCCAAAATATACATATTGAATGAAATTAAAAAATTATCAGCGGTAGGTCTAATATCCAAAATATGAACATTGAACATAAGAAATCAGATAAATAAAACCAAAATTCTCTTCTGATACAAGTCTAATATCAAAAAGAAACATATTGAACATAACTCAATAAAAGAAAAATTCTCATCTTTTAAAGGTCCCATTACCAAAATATACATACAGAACATAGGATATCTGATAAATAGTAAGAAAATTCTCATCTCATAAAGGTCTAATATCAAAAATATACATATTGAACACAAGAAATTAAAAAAATTCTCACCTGATAAAGAAGTAATATCGAAAATATACATATAAACACAAGAAATCAAATTTATAAAACAAAAATTCTCATCTGATAAAAGTCTAATATTCAAAATATACTTACTGAACACAAGAAATTAAAAAACCAAAAATTTTGATCTCATAACGAACTAATATAAAAAATATGCATACTGGACACAAGAAATCAATATATACATAAAACAAAAATTCTCACCTGACAAATGTCTAATATCCAAAATATACATATTGAACATAATTAGATAAATAAAACAAAAATTCTCACCTGACAAAGGTCTAACATCCAAAACAAACATAGTAAACACAGCATACCAGATAAAAAAAACAAAAATTCTCACATGATAGAGGTCCAATATCAAATATATACATATTGAACACAAGAAATAAATAAAACAAAAATTCTCACACGATAAAGAACTAATATTGAAAATATGCATGCTGAATACAAGAAATCAAATACATAAAACAAAAATTCTCATCTGATCAAGGTCTAATATCCAAAACATTCATATTGAGCACAAGATATCTGATAAATAAAGCAAATACTTTCATGTGTTAAAGATCTAATATCCAAAATATACATATTGTACACTGGAAATTAGATAAATAAAGTGAAAATTCTCATCTGATAAAAGTCTCATATCAAAAATCTGCATTTTGAACACAAGATACTAGATAAATAAGCAAAAATTCTCACCTGATAAATGTCTAATATCAAAAATATACATATTAAACACATGAAATCAAATAAATAAATTCCTATCTGATAAAAGTCTAATATCTAAAATATACATATTGAATACTATTTTTAGAAAATAAGAAAAATTATCAGCGGTAGGCCCCTCAACTGAAGAATGGATAAAGAAAATGTGGCACATATATACAATGGTAAATATAAATGGTAAATAATATATACTGCAGTAAAAAACAATGACATCATGAAATTTGCAGGCAAATGGATAGAACTAGAAAATATCATCTTGAGTGAAGTAACCTAGACTCAGAAGGACAAACATAGTATGTACTCACTCATAAGTAGATACCAGATGTGAGGGAAAGGATGGCCAGACTGCAACCCACAACTCCAGAGAGGCTAGCTAACAGGAAAAGACCCTAGGAGGGACACATGGATGATCTTGTGAAGGAGAAGTGGATGAGATCTACATGAGTGGACTGGGTGTTGGGGGGTGGCAGAGGGTGAGGAGTGGGGGATGAGAACATAGGGAAATGGGAGGGTCAAGCTGGAACAGGGACAGAGTGGGAGGGCAGGGAGGAAGATACCATGATAGATGAGGACATCATGGGAATAGGAAAAGGCAGGGTGCTGGGGAGGCTTTCAGGAATCCACAAGGTTGATCCCACCTTGGTCTGCTGGCAGTGCTCCAGAGGGTGCCTGGGCCAGTCTACTCTGGTGACCAGTCTAGTGAATAACCTAGCTGTCATCATAGAGCCTTTGTCCAGTGACTGATAGAGACAGATACACAGATTCACGGCCAGGCACCAGGCTGAGCTCTGGGAATCCAATTGATGAGAGAGAGGAGAGATACTGCAGACAAGGGACGTCGAGATCATGATGGGAGGACGTGCAGAGGTGACCGGCCACACTAGTGGAAGCCCATGAACTGTGGACTGTGTGGACTGGTGGCTGTGGAGCCCCAATGGGACTGGACTAGGCCTTCTGGATATGGAAGATGGTTGTTTGGCTCAAACTGTTTGGGGAACACCCAGGCAGGGGGATCAGAATCCATTCCTGCTGCATGGGCAGGGCTTTAGGTATCCGGTGCCTGTAGTGTGGTTCCCTGCGCAGCCTTGGTACAGTGGGAAAGGGCTTGGACCTGTCTAGGCTCAGTGTGCAGGGCTCTGCTGACTCCCCATGGGAGACCTTGATTTGAGGGAAGTGCAGATATGGAGTGGCTTGGGCTGGAGGTTTGGGAGACAGGAGGAGGGAGGAGATGGGACTGTGGGTGGTATATAGAGTGAGTAGAAAATTTCTTAGTAAAGAAAAGAAATATACATATGGAACACAATAAATTAGATAAAACAAACATTCTCACCGGTAAAGTTCTACTATCAAAAATATACTTATAGAACACAAGAAATCAGAAAAATAAAACAAAATCTCTCATTTGACAATAGTCTAATATCCAAAATATACATATTGAACATAATTAGTTAAATAAAACAAAAATTCTCATGTAATAAAGGTCTAATACCTAAACTATAAATATTGAACACAAGACATCATCTGTATATAAAAAATTCTCATCTGACATAAGTCTTATATCCAAAATATACATGTTGAACACAAGAAATCAGATAAATCAAACAAAAATTCATATCTGATAAAGGTCTAAAATCCTAAATATACACATTGAACCAAAGAAATCAGATAAATAAATCAAAAATTCTCACCTGATTAGGGTCTAATTTCCAAAATATACATACCAAATATAATTAGATAAATAAAACAAAAATTATCATCTGATAATTTTCTAATATCCAAAATATACATATAGAACAGAAAAAATCAGAAAAAGAAAACAAAATTTTCATGTGATAAAGCTCAAATATCAAAAATATAATTAAAGAACACAAGAAATAAAATAAAACAAAATTTCTCTTCTGATAAAGGTCTCATATCCAAAATATACATACAGAACACTAGAAATCAGGTAAAGAAAACAAAAGCTCTCATCTGATAAAGTAGTAATTTCCAAAATATTCATAATCAAATCCAAGAAACCAAGGAAGTAAAGCAAAAATTCTCATCTGATAAAGATCTAATATCAAAAATATACATACTCAACACAAGAAATCACATAAAAATACAAAAATTCTCATCTGAAGCCGGGCGGTGGTGGCGCACGCCTTTAATCCCAGCACTCGGGAGGCAGAGCCAGGCAGATCTCTGTGAGTTCGAGGCCAGCCTGGTCTCCAAAGCGAGTTCCAGGAAAGGCGCAAAACTACACAGAGAAACCCTGTCTCGAAAAACCTAAAAAAAAAAAAAAAAATCTCATCTGATGAAGGTCTAAAAACAAAAATATACATATTGAACACAAGAAATTAAGTAAAACAAAAATTCATCTGCTAAAGTTCTAATATCCAAAATATATATGTTGAAATCAAGAAATTAAAAACAGCAAAATTCTCACCGGTAGGTCTAATATATAAAATATACTTATTGAAAACAAGAAATTAGATAAAACAAAAATTCTCACCAGTATAGTTTTAATATCCAAATTATACACATTGAACACAAGAAATTAGATAAATAAAATAAAATTGTCACCTGATAAAGGTCTAATATACAAAATATACATATTGAAAAAAGAAAACAGAAAAACAAAGCAATAATTATCATCTGATAAGGGTCGAGTACCCAAAATATACATATTGAACATACTTGGATAAATAAAGCAAAAAATCCTTATTGGATAAAAGTCTAATATCGCAAATATACTTATTGAACACAAGAAATTAAATAAAACAAAAATTCTCATCTGATCAAGGTCTAATATCCAAAATTACATATTGAACACAAGAAATCAAATAAATAAAGCAAAAATTGTCATAGGGTAAAGGTCTAATATCCAAATTACACATATTGAACACAAGAAGTCAGATAAACAAAAATTCTCATCTGAAAAGGACTAATATCCAAAATATACATGTTGAATCCAAGAAATCAGGTAAATAAAACAAAAATTTTCATCTTATAAAACTTTAATATCCAAAATATACATATTGAACACAAGATATTAAATAAAAGAAAAATTCTCATCTCATAAAGATCTAATATCCAAAATACATATTGAACACCAGAAATCAGAAAAATAAAACAAAAATTATCATTAGATAAAGGTCTAATATCTAAAATATACATATTGAACACAAGAAATCAGGTAAATAGAACAAATATTGTTATCAGATAAAGGTCTAATATCCAAAATATACATATGAAACTCAAGAAATCAAATAAATAAAACAAAAAAATCTCATCTGATAAAGGTCTAATACCATAATATACAGAGTGAAGACAAGAAATCAGACAAGTAAATCAAAAATTCTCATCTGATAAAAGTCTAATATCCAAAATATTTTCATTTAACACAATAAATTAAATAAAACAAAAATTCTCATCTTTTAAAGGTCTAATATCAAAAATATACACATTGAACACTGGAAATCAGATAAATAAAACAAAAATTCTCATCTGATAAAAGTCTAATATCAAAAATATACACATTGATTCTAAGAAGTCAGATAAATAAGAAAAATCATTTGATAATGTTCTAATACCCAAAGTATACACATTGAACATGATAACATAAATAGAACAAAAAATTATCACATGATAAATTTCTAGTATCCAAAATATACATACAGAACACAACAAATTAATTAAAACTAAATTTCTCATCTGATAAAGGTCTAATATCCAAAATATACATATTGAACACAATAAATAATATAAATAAAATGAAAATTCTCATCTGATAGAGGTCTACTATCCCTAATATACTTTTTGAACACAGATATTAAATGAAACAAAAATTCTCATATGATAAAGGTCTATTATCCCAAACATACACATCAAACATAATTAGATAAATAAAAAAATTCTCACCTAATAAAAGTCTAATATCAGAAATATACATATTGTACACAAGACGTCAGATAAATAAAACAAAAATTTGCATCTGATAAAGTTCTAATATTCAAAATATACATAATGAACACAAGAAATCAGATAAATAAAACAAAACTTCTCATCTGATAAAGGACTAAGCCAAAATATAAATACTGAACACTAGAAATCAGATAAATAAAACAGAAATCCTCATCTGATAAATGTAACATAATTAGATAAATTAAACAAAAATCCTAATCTGATAAACTTCTAATGTTGAAAATTACATATTGAACTCAAGAAATTAAATAAAACAAAAATTTTAATCTGATAAAGATCTAGTATCATATATATATACATTAAACACAAGAAATCATATACACAACACAAAAATTCTCATCTGATAAAGGTTTAATAACCAAAATATACATATTGAATGCAAGAAATTAAATAAAACAAAAATTCTCACCTAATAAATGTCTATATGCAAAATATACATATTGAAAATGAGAAATCAGATTTCAAATCTTGAGCTGTTTCCCTCAAATATTTAATTGCTTTCTCTTGGCTTTCAAGGGATTTACTGATTGCTTCACATTTTTTGTTTGACTTTTCCTCTAATTCTTTAAGGGAATTTTTCATTTCCTCTTTAAAGATCTCTAACATCTTCTTAAGATCATTTTTAAGGTCGATTTCTTCTGTTTCCTCTGTGTTGGGATGTTCAGGTCTTGCTGGTGTAGGTTCTGATGGAACCATGGTGTGTTTTTTGTTGTTGACTGTACTTTTGCACTGACCTCTATCCATCTCTTTCTCCACTTGGTGCAAGCGGTGTCTGTGTCTGAGGGAGGCTCTCTCAGTCGGATCAATAATCTTGGTCCAGTGGGAGCTCTTGGTCTATTGGGTTCTGATGGACTGTTTGTCTCAGGGAGAAGCTCTTAGTCCAGTTGGCCCTTGTGGGCTCTGTCTCAGGGATTAGTTGTAATCTTGGCGCACAGGTGGGTTGGGAGGGGTGGAACTTGTGAGTTACAAGGTCTGGTGGGGGATGCTGGAAGTCTGAACTGCCTGCAGTAGGTCTGCCTGCTGACTGGCCCGAAACTGGGACTGCAATGGGTAGTGGTGTAGGGGTGCAGGGTTGTGCCCCTGGGCCCAAAGCCTAGGGTCTGGGGTGTTCAGGATTGAGGATAAAGACTCACCTCTTAGTCCAATCGGGTCTTGGCCATCTCTGTCTCAGGGAACAGTTGCAGACTCGAAGAAAGGGTGGGATGGGGGGAGGTGGGGCTTGGTTACAGGGTCTCATGGGGGATGGTGGTAGTCTGATCTGCCTGCAGGAGGTCTGCTGCCTGACTGAAATGGAGACAAAGAATTCACAAATTGAGGAAATGCTGGAAGTGTAAATCTGAATAAATGAACAGGAACTACAGATGCAAGCATAACCAACAGAGTGCAAAAGATGGAAGAGCGGATCTCTGGTGTTGAAGATACGGTAGAGGAAATAGATTCATCAGTCAAAGAAAACCCTAAAGCCAACAAAGTCATGACCCAAAATGTCAAGAAATTTGGGACACCATAAAAAGACCAAACCTAAGAATAATAGGGATAGAAGAACAAAAAGAATACCAACTCAAAGGCACAGAAAATATATTCAACAAAATCATAGAAGAAAACTTTCACAACCTAAAGAAGGAAATGCCTATAAAAATACCTTTATCAGATGAGAATTCTTCTTTTGTCTGATTTCTTGTGTTCAATAAGTATATTTTTATATTAGACCATTATCAGAACAGAAGTTTTGTTTTGTTTAATTTCTTGTGTTCAATAAATACATTTTTCATGTTAAACCTTTATCACATGAGAATTTTGTTTTGTTTTTCTGATTTCTTGTGTTTTTTGTATATTTTGAATATTAGACCTTTATCAGGTTAGAATTCTTGATTTATTTATCTGATACCATGTGTTCAGCATGCATATTTTGGATATTAGTTCTTTCTCAGGTGAGAATTTTTGTTTTATTTAATCTCTTGTGTTTAATACATATATTTTGGATATTAGACTTTTATCAGATGAGAATTTTTGTTTTATTTATCTGATTTCTTGTGTTCAATATATATACTTGTCATTAGATCTTGATCAGATGAGAAATTTTGTTTTATTTATCTGGTATCATGTTTTCAATATCTATGTTTTGAATATTAGACTTTTTTTTATTTTTATTTTTTTTTTCGAAACAGGGTTTCCCTGTGTAGCTTTGCGCCTTTCCTGGAACTCACTTTGTAGACCAGGCTGGCCTCGAACTCACAGAGATCTGCCTGGCTCTGCCTCCCGAGTGCTGGGATTAAAGGCGTGCGGCACCACTGCACGGCTTGGATATTAAACTTTTATCCAATGAGAATTTTTGTTTTCATTTATCTAAATATGTTCAATATGTATATTTGAATATTAGACCTACCTCTAATAATTGTTGTTTTTTTCTCATTTATTTTGTTCAATATGTGTATTTTGGATATTAAAATTTTATCACATGAAAATTTTTCTTTTATTTATCTGATTTCCTTTGTTCAAACTGTATATTTGGATATTAGACCTCTATTAAATGAGAATTTTTTTTAATATATTTGATTTCTTGTGTTCAGTATGCATATTTTGGATATTAGTTTTTTCTCAGGTGAGAACTACTGTTTTATTTAATTTATTGTGTTCAGTAAATATATTGTGGATATTAGACTTTTATCAGATAAGAATTTTTGTTTATTTATCTAATTATGTTCAATATGTATATATTGGATATGAGACATCTCTCAAATGAGATTTTTTGTTTTATATATTTGATTCTTGTGTTCAGTATGCATAATTTTGGATATTACACCTTTATCAGACAAGAATTTTCATTTAAATTATCTGATTTCTTGTGTTCCGTATGTATATTTTTGATATTATACCTTAATAAGATGAGAATTTTTCTTTTATTTATCCAATTATGTTCAATATGTCTGTTTTGGATATTAGACCTTTATCAGATCAGAATTTTTGTTTTATTTGTCTGTTTTCTTGTGTTCAATATGTATATTTTGGATATTAGACTTACTGCTGATAATTTTTGTTTTTTTCTTATTTATTGTGTTCAATTTATATTTTGGATATTATACATTTATCAGATGAGAATTTTTTTATTTATCTGAATTCTTGTGTTCAATATGTATATTTTTGGATATTAGACATTTATCTGAAGGTTTTTTGTTTTATTTATCTAATTATGTTCAGTATGTATATTTTGGATGTTAGACCTTTATCAGTTGGGAATTTTTGTTTTATTTAATTTCTTGTGTTCAGTATGTATATTGTAGATATTAGACTTTTATCAAGTAAGAATTTTGATTTTATTTAATTTCTAGTGTTCATCATGGATATTTTGGATATTTGACCTATACCAGATCAGAATTTTTGTTTTATTTATCTGATTTCTTGTGTACAGTATGTATATTTTTTAATTAGACCCTTATCAGATGAGAATATTTGTTTCATTTATCTATTGTCTTCTGTTCAATATGTATATTTTGTATAATAGACTTTTATAAGATGAGAATTTTCATTTTATTTATGTGATTCCTTGTGTTAAATATGTTTATTTTGGATATCAGTCCTCTCTCATGTGAGAATATTTGTTTTGTTTAATTTCTTGTGTTCAATAAGTATACTTTTGATATTAGTCTTTTATCAAATGAGAATTTTCTTTTATTTACCTGATTTCTAGTTTTCAATTTTGTATATTTTGGATAATGACAATTATCAGGTGATAATTTTTGTTTTATTTAATTTCTTGTGTTCCATGTGTATATTTTGGATATTAGACTTCTTTCAAATGAAAATTTTTGTTTTAATTTTCTAATTATATTCTATAGGTATATTTTGCATATTAGACTTTCATAAAGTGAGATTATTTTGTTTTATATATTTGATATCCTTATTCAGTATATAAATTTGGTTATTAGTTTTCTTCAGGTGAGAATTTTTGTTTTATTTAATTTCTATGTTCAGTATGTATATTTTTGATATTAGACCTTTATCAGAGGATAATTTTCATTTTATTTATCTGATTTCTTGTGTTCAATGTATGTATTTTGGATATTAGACCTCTATCAAATGAGAATTTTCCTTTTATTTATCTGATTTCTTGTGTTCACTATGTATATTTTTGATATTAGGCCTTTATGAGATGAGAATTTTTGTTTTATTTATCTAATTATGTTCAATATGTATATTTTGGATATAAGACCAATTTCAGAGGAGAATTTTTGTTTTATTTGTATGATTTCTTTTATTCAATACATATATTTGGGATATTAGGCCTTTATCAGATGAGAATTTTTGTTTTATTTAATTTCTTGTGCTTAGTATGTATATTTTGGACATTATACCATTAACAGATGAGAATTTTTATTTTATTTATCTTATTATGTTCAATATGTATATTTTGGTTATTAGACCTTTTTCAGATGAGAATTTTTTGTTTTATTTAATTTCTTGTGTTCAGTATGTATATTTTGAATATTAGACATTTATCAGATGAGAATTTTTGTTGTATTTATCTAATTTCTTCTGTGCAATATGCATTTTTTGATATTAGACCTTTATCAATTTAGAATTTTCATTTGTTTCATTGGAATTTTTTGTGTTCAATATGTATATTTTGGATATTAGACCCTTAACAGACGAGGTTTTTGTTTTATTCATGTGATTTCTTGTGTTCACTATGTACATTTTTTATATTAAACCTTTATCAGATCAGAATTTTTGTTTTATTTCATTTCTTGTGTTAAGTATGTATATTTTGGACATTAAATGTTTAAAAGATGATAATTTTTGTTTTATTTATCTTATTAAGTTCAATATGTATATTTTGGATATTAGACCTTTATCAGATGAGAATTTTTGTTTTATATATTTGATTTCTTGTGTCCAGCATGCATATTTTTGGTATTAATACTTTATCAGGTGAGAATTTTTGTTTTATTTATATGGTATACTGCATTCTATATGTATACATTGGATATTAGACATTTGTCAGATGTTAATTTTTGTTATATTGTCTGATATCTTGTATTCAACATGTATATTTTGGATATTAGACCTGTATCTGATGAAAGTTTTTGTTTTATTGATCGCGTTTCTTCAGTTCAATATGTATATTTTGGATATTAGACCTTTATCAGGTGACAATTATTGTTTCATTTCTTGCATTCAATATGTATATTTTGGATGTAGACCTTTATCAGGTGTGATTTTTTTGGTGTTAGTTATCTAATTAAATTCAATATGTATATGATATCTTGTGTTCAATATGTATATTTTTTATATTCAACATTTCTATGATGAAAATTGTTATTTTATTTATCTGATTTCTTCTGTTCAACAGGTTTAATTTAGATATTAGACCTTCATCAGATGAGAATATTTGTTTTATTATTTGATTTCCAGTGTTCAATATAATATTTTTGATATTGGACTTTTATCAGTTGACAATATTTTTATTTGATTTCTAGTGTTCAGCAAATAATATGGATATTAGACATTTATCAGATGAGAAATTTTGTTTATTTATTTGATTTCTTTATTTGAATATATGTACTTTAGATATAAGTTCTTTATCAGGTGAGAATTATTGTGTCATTTAATTTCTTGAGGTCAATATGTATATTTTGGATATTAGATTTTCATGAGTTGCTAATTTTTTTAATTTAATTTTATTTTATTTTACAGTACAATTCAGTTCTACATATCAGCTATGGATTCCTTTGTTCTCCTTCCTCCCACCTGCCTCCCCTTCCCCCCAGCCTACCCCCTATTTCTACCTCCTCCAGGACAAGCCTCCCCCGAGGCAGTCCAGGCAGGTCCAGTCCCTTCCTCCCAGCCTGAGCCAAGCAACCCTGTATAAGCCCCAGGTTTCAAACAGCCAACTCATGCAATGAGCACAGGACCCGGTCCCACTGCCTGGATGCCTCCCAAACACATCAAGCCAATCGACTATCTCACCCATTCAGAGGGCCTGATCCACTTGGGGGCCCCTCAGTCATCGGTTCATAGTTCATGTGTTTCCATTTGTTTGGCTATTTGTCCCTGTGCTTTATCCGACCTTGATCTCAACAATTCTTGCTCATATAAACCCTCTGCTTTCTCGCTAATTGGACTCCCAGAGCTCCACCCGGGGCCAAGCCATGGATCTCTGCATCCAGTTCCCTCAGTCTTTGGATGGGTTTCTAGCACGACAATTAGGGTGTTTGGCCATCCCATCACGAGTAGGTCAGTTTGGGCTGTCTCTCGACCATTGCCAGCAGTCTATTTTGAGGGTATCTTTGTGGATTTCTGTGGGCCTCTCTAGCACTTTGCTTCTTCCTATTCTCATGTGGTCTTCATTTACCATGGTCTCTTATTCCTTGTTCTCCCTCTCTGTTGTTGATCCAGCTGGGATCTCCCACTCCCCTAAACTCTCTTTCCCTCAACCCTCACCCTTCATTACCCCCACTCATGTCCAGATTGTTCATGTAGATCTTATCCATTTCTCTGTCATTGGGTGATCCCTGTGTCTTTCTTGGGGTCCTGTTTTCCAGGTAGCCTCCCTGGTGATGTGAGCAGCAGTCCAGTCATCCTTGTTCCACATCTGGTATCCTCCTATGAGTGAGTACATACCATGTTTGTCTTTCTGAGTCTGGGTTACCTCACTCAAGATGATTTTTTTCTAGATCCATCCATTTTCCTGCAAACCTCATGATGTCATTGTTTTTCTCTGCTGAGTAGTATTCCATTGTGTATATGTACCACATTTTATTTATCCATTCTTCAGTTGAAGGGCATCTAGGTTGTTTCCAGGTTCTGGCTATTGCAAATAGTGCTGATATGAACATAGCTGAGCAAGTGCTCTTGTGGTATGATTGGGCATTCCTTGGGTATATGCCCAAGAGTGGTATAGCTGGATCTTGGGGGAGATTGATTCCCAATTTTCTAAGAAAGTACCATATTGATTTCCCAAGTGGTTGTAAAAGTTTGCATTCTCACTAGCAGTGGAAGAGAGTTCCCCTAGCTCCACATCCTCTCCTGCATAAGGTGTCTTCCTTGTTTTTGATCTTAGCCATCCTGACAGGTGTAAGGTGGTATCTCAGAGTCATTGGGAAGGCCTCCCTTCTCCAAGACCCCCGGCAGACCCTTCAATGTCCTCAAGTTGTTAATTTTTATTAGATGAGAATTTCAATATCTTTTAACTGATTTCTAGTATTCAATATGTATATTTTGAATTTTAGACTGCTATCAGGTGAGAATTTTTATTTTTTTTGTCTGATTTTTTTTGTTCATTATACATATTTTTGGTATTAAACCTCTATCAGGTGAAAATTTTTGTTTTGTTTATATGATTTCTTGTATTCAATATGTATATTTTGGATATGAGACTTTTATCATGCAGGAATTTTTGTTTTAGTCATGTGATTTCTTGTGTTCAATTGGTATATTTTTTATATTAGTCCTTTATCAGAACAGAATTTTTGTTTTAGTTTTTTTCTTATATTCAATAAGTATATTTTTTCATATTAGACCTTTATCTCATGAGGATTTTGTTTCCTTTTTCTGATTTCTTTTTCTCAGTATGTGTATTTTGGATACTAGACTTTTATCAGATGAGAATTTTCCTTTTATTTATCTGATATCTTATATTCAATATGTATATTTTGAATATTACACCTTTATGAGATGAGAATTTTTGTTTTATTTACTCTTGTGTTCAGTATGTATGTTTTGGATATTAGACTTTCATGAGATAATAATTTTCATTTTAATTAATTTACTGTTTTCAGTATGTTTTTTATAAAAGACCTTTACTAGATGAGAATTTTTGTTTTATTTATCTGATTTCTTATGTTCAATATATATATTTTGGATATTAGACTTTTATCAGATGAGAAATTTTGTTTTAAATATACATATTGAACACAATAAATCATATAAATATAACAAAAATTCTCATCTGATAGAGGTTTAATATCAAAAATATGCATAATTAACACAAAAAATCAGACAAATAAAATGAAAATTCTCATCTGAAAAACTTCTAATATCAAAAATATACATACTGAACACAAGAAATTAATTAAAACAAAAATTATCATCTAATAATTTTTTGTGTTTTCTATATGTATATTTTGGATATTAGACATTTGTTAGGTGAGAATTTTTGTTTTATTTACTTTCCTGTGTTTACTATGTATATTTTCAATATTAGACTTTTATCAGATGAGAATTTTTGTTTTATTTATCTAATAATATCAATATGTATATTTTGGATATAAGACCTTTATCAGGTGAGAACTTTTGTTTTATTGATCTGATTTTGTCTGTTCAACATCAATATTTTGAATATTAAAACTTTAACAGATGAGAATTGTCACTTTATTTACCTGATTTCTTGTTTTCAATTGATATATTTTTTATATAAGAACTTTATCAGAACAGAATTTTTGTTTTATTTTATTTCTTGTGTTCAATAAGTATATTTTTCATATTAGACCTTACTCACTCAATAATTTTGTTTTGTTTTTCTGATTTCTTGTGTTCTATATGTATATTTTGTATGTTAAACCTTTATGAGGTGAAAAGTTTTGTTTTATTGATCTGATTTCTTGTTTCAATATGTATATTTGCATAATAGACCTTTAGCAGATGAGACTTTTTGTTTGTTTATATGATTTCTTGCATTCCATAGGTATATTTGTGATAGTTGACCTTTATCAGATCAGAATTTTTGTTTTATTTATCTAATTATGTTCCACATGCATTTTTTTAATATTAGACCTTTGTCAGATGAGAATTTTTCTTTTATTTATTTTCTTGTGTACAGTATGTGTATTTTATTTATTAGACCTTTATCAGGTGAGAACTTTTGTTTTATTTATGTGATTTCTAGCGTTTTTTATATATATTTTGGATATTAGACTTTTGTCATGTGAGAGTTTTTTTTGTTTTAATTTCTTGTGTTCAGTATGTATATTTTGGAATATTAGACCATTAACAGTTGAGAAAATTTATTTTTCTAAATATTTTCAATATGTATATTTTGGATATTAGACCTTATGAGATGAGAATTTTTTTTTCTTTTATGATTTCTTGTGTTCAATATGTATATTTTTGATATTAGAGCTTAATAATATCTGATTTTGTGTTTTATTTAATTTCTCGTGTTAAGTATGTATATTTTAGAAATCACCACATCATCAGGTGAGAATTTTTGTTTTATTTAACTTCTTGTGTTCATTATGTATTATTTTTGATATTAGACCTTTATCAGATGAGACTTTTTGTTTTGTATATTTGATTTCTTACATTCATTTTGCATATTTTGGATATTAGTTCTTTATTAAGTGAGAATTTTTTTATTTTTATTTTTATTTTATTTTATTTTATTTATATTTTATTTTGTTTTATTTAATTTCTTTTGTTGAATGTGAATATTTTTGATATTAGACCCTAATCAGGTGAGAATTTTTGTTTTATTTATTTAAATATGTTCAATACGTATATTTTTGATATTAGAAATTTATTAGGTGACAATTTTTGTTATAGTAGTCTGATACCTTATGCTCATCATATATATTTAGATATTAGACATTTATCTGATGAGACTTTTTGTTTTATTTTTCTGATTTCTTGGGATAAAATGTATATTTGGATGTTAGACCTTTATCAGAATAAAATTTTTGATTTTTTTTTATTTCTTAGGTTCATTATGTATATTTTGGATATTTGAATTCTATCAGATGAGAGATTTTGTTATATTTATTTGGTTTCTTAGGTTCAATATGTAAATTTTGGATATAAACCTTTTTTAGGTGAAAATGTTTCTTTTATTTATTTTGTTCAATATGTGTAGATATAACCAACTGTCTTTTTAAATAAGAAACACAGAACCAATGCAAAGAAAGCCAAGAGGTCAGAGCTAAGAGCTAAAACCTTACCCTTCCTCCTACGGTGGTCCTACCTCTCTGAAACAGAGCTACTTCCTGTGCTAAACTCTTTATATAGACTTTCTGTTCTGCCTTCTCATTGGTTGTAGACCCAACCACATGACCGCCTAGTCACTGCCTGTCTGTATAGACCTCCAGGTCTTCTATGGTTGGTATTGAGATTAAAGGCATGTGTATCTAATGCTGGCTGTATTCCTGAACACACAGAGACTTACTTAGTTCTGCCTACCAAGTGCTGGGATTAAAGGCGTGCACCACCACCACCTGGCTTTCCTGTGGCTTGCTAATAGCTCTGACCGCTGGGCAACTTTATTTATTAACATACAAATAATATTTTAGTACAAAATAAAATATCACCATATTTCCTCTTTTCTATTTTAATAAAAAGAAAGAAAGGAAAAAGCTTATAACTAACATAAGAAAAACTATATACAAAAGTACAATAACTATATACAATACATACAAGTAATAAATACCTAAACAATGTCTAGTCCATTTGTATTTGACAAATTCAGAGAAAATAATTCCATTATCTATCCTATTGTGTCTAATTCACTTTCTATCCTAATTAACCTTCAACTGTAACTAACTAATCTTCAACTCCCTCAGAGACCCAAGAAGGAAATAATATTAGCTAACAAAAATAAAAACAGGAAGTACATGCAAGCAACTTCCAAAAAATTGTGAGTTGACAGTCACCTGAGGTTTCCCCACAGTGTTGGGGCATCATCTTCAGCCTATAGGCTTAGCATATCTGACAGAATCATTTGTGAAGTAGGATGTACACAAGGTCAACAGTTCAACATCACATTGGGTGAGAGCAGTCTATATACCAGAAACACCTGAATTCCACTAGTGTCATGTCATGATTCAGGATTTTAAATTCTGGAAATTGTTGATGTTTTTTGAATTCAGCTGTCCATTCTTCTTGGCTATGTGTGTATGTGGCTTCATCTCAGCATCCCGTTTTTCTCCACATCCCTCTACTAAATGCCATTCTACTATTAAGAGGCGTGAGCTTACTCTTCAAGAATAAGTGTTTCAGCTGCTATTCCATTGCACATCAGAAGCCATCGGCCCATTGCCTGTTAAGCTGCCTTTGAAGAAAAGGGCACTGTACCTTTTCTGGATTGTGAAGGCCACTACAGGGATGGTGCCATATTATCCTGTCCTCAGAAGATGCCTTTTGATAAAGTCATAACCACACTTGATTTGGCAAAATCAGTACTCCTTTGTTTCGTGTCCTGTCTGTCCTGTTTGTCAGCAATTGATTCGGGGATACTTTGTTGTCCAGTGGCTAACTTTTGCCACAATGAAAGTTATCCTTAATTGTAGTTTTTTTCAATGCCCATATTTTCTCTGAAGTAGATTGGTATTGCCAGGAGCCTACATGTCTCATAGTCATACCAAAAAAGAAAAATTTTCTAAGTTATTAAAATATTTTAAATGCCATATTCTTTAGATCTCTGAAGTATTTGAAGATGACCTGTCTATCTAAAATATATCTGCTCAATCTTGAAAACATACCAAATTTGACTACAAGTTCTATTATAATGTCTAACTACTAACTTTCATGTCTTTATATCCTAATAGTTGATAATAACATTCAAGGATCAGAAAATTGTATTACATTGTTAAATGAACGTTATAAATACAGTAAAAAATATACAAATATGTATATTTTTAATATTAGACTTTTATAAGTTGAATTTTATTTATTTAATTTCTTGTGTTCAATAACTATATGTTTGATATTTGACATTTATCACATGAGAATTTTGTCTTTTATGATTTCTTGGGTTCAATATGTATATTTTTGATATTACACCTTTATCAGATGAGAATTTTTGCTTTATTTACTTATGTTTAATATGTATAATTTTAGTATTAAACATTTATTAGATTAGAATTCTTTTCTTTAGTTTTTTGTGCTCAATAATAATATTGTTGATATTAGACCTTTATCAGATGAGAATTTTTGTTTTATTTATCTAATTTCTTGTGTTCAATGTGTATATTTTTGATATTTGACCTCTACAAGATAAGAATTTTTGTTTTATTGAACTTCTTGTGTTCAATATGTTTATTTTGGATATTAGAATTTTCTCAGTAAAAAATTTTTGTTTTATTTATTTTCTCGTGTAATATAAATACATTTTTAATATTTGACCTTTACCAGATGAGAATTTTCATTTTATTTATCTGATTTTTGATGTTCAGTATGTTTTTTTTGTTATTAGACTGTTAATATTTGAGAATTTTTGTTTCATTTTCTTGTCATCAATGTATATATTTTGGATATTAGAACTTTACCTACAGAGATTTTTTTAATTTAATTTTTATGTTTGATAAGTATATTTTTGATATTTGACTTTATTCACATGAGAATTTTTTCCTGTTTATGATTTCCTGTGTTCAATATGTACATTTTGGATATTAGACCTTTTTCAGATGAGAATTTTTGTTTTGTTCATCTGAATTTTTGTGTTCAATGTATATTTTTATATTTGACCTATATCAGATGAGAATTTTTATTTAATTTCTTGTGTTCAACAAGAATATTTTAGTTATTAGACATTTATCAGATGAGAATTTTTGTTTTATTGGAATTTTTGTGTTTAATATGTATATTTTGGATAATAGATTTTATTAGATAAAAATTTCTATTTTATTTAATCTCCTATGTTCAATATATGTTATAGTTATTAGACTTTTATCAGATGAGAATTTTTTTCATTTACCTAATTATGTTCTATACGTATATATATTTTTATTTTATAATTTATTTTAATTTTACATATCAGCCATGGATTTCCCTGTCCTCCCCTTCCCTCCCCCACCTTCCCTCCAGCCCATCCCCCATTCCCATCTCCTCAAGGGCAAAGCCTCCCCTGAGGACTAAAATCAACCTGGTAGACTCAATCCAGGCAAGTCTAGTCCCCTCCTCCCAGCCCAAGCCAAGCGATCCTGCATAGGCCCCAGGTTTCAAACAGCCAACTCATGCAATGAGCACAGGACCCGGTCCCACTGCCTGGATGCCTCCCAAACAGATCAAGCCAATCAACTATCTCACCCATTCAGAGGGCCTGATCCAGTTGGGGGCTCCTCAGCTATTGGTTCATAGTTCATGTGTTTCCGTTAGTTTCGCTATTCATCCCTGTGCTTTTTTCAATTTTGTTCTCAATAATTCTTGCTCATACAATCCCTCCTCTTTCTCGCCAATTGGACTCCTGGAGCTCCACCTGCGGCCTGGCTGTAGATCTTTGCATCCACTTCCCTCAGTCATTGGATGAGATTTCTAGCACAACAGTTAGGGTATTAGGCCATCCTATACAACAGTAGGTCAGTTCAGGCTTTCTCTTGACCATTGCCAGTAATCTATTGTGGAGGTATCTTTGTGGATTACTGGGGACCTATCTAGTATTTTGCTTCTTCCTATTCTCATGTGGTCTTCATTTTTCTTGGTCTTTTATTCCTTGTTCTCCCTCTCTGTTCTTGATCCAGCTGGGATCTCCTGCTCCCCTAAGCTCTCTTTCCTTCAATTCTTGCCTTCAATAACCCCACTCACGTCCAGGTTGTTCATATAGATCTCATCCATTTCTCTGTCATTGGGCAATCTCTGTGTCTTTCTTAGGATCCTGTTTTCTAGGTAGCCTCCCTGGAGTTGGGAGTAGCAGTCTAGTCTTCCTTTGTTTTACATCTAGTATCCTCCTATGGGTGAGTACATACCATGTTTGTGTTTCTGAGTCTGGGTTACTTCACTCAGGATGATTTTCTCTAGATCCATCCATTTGCCTGCAAACCTCATGACGTCATTGTTTTCTTCTGCTGAGTAGTACTCCATTGTGTATATATACCACATTTTATTTATCCCTTCTTCTGTTGAAGGGCATCTAGGTTGTTTCCAGGTTCTGGCTATTACAAACAATGCTGATATGAACATAGCTGAGCAAGTGCCCTTGTGGTATGATTGAGCATTCCTTGGCTTTCTGTGGAAACAAAAGCAGAACCTCTTTTCCAAAGTAACATATCCTTATATCCAAATTTTGAAGTCAAGGTACCTTTAAAATTTACATTTTGGCATAACTGAACAGCTTTTACAATTAAATGTTTTTCTTCAGTTACAAATATCAAAGACAACATAATCCAGATTCTCTGTGTGATAGCCATCTTTACGTGGCTTATTACCTTTATTGTTGTTTTAAAGACTTTACTTTTAAAAACTATTTGTTTATATAACTGTATATATTCCTTTTTATCTCTTTTTGAAGCCTACGGCACTGTGGCTGTTGGCTCTGCCCACTATAGCTTCCCAACATGGCAGTTCTGCCAGCTCTGGGAGCCATCAAGTATCAGAAATAGTGGGTCTACATTTTTATCAAAGCAGTGTGTAGCCCAGAAAGCTCTCTCTCTTTTTTTTTTAAAAAAATACTAGTAAAGACTAAATCTACCACACAGTGTAATGTGCCGCTAGCACACGTCTCATTCCCACCATACTGCAGGTCAAGTGCACATGCCAGGAACCTGCCAGTAGCTCAAACCCACGTTTTGCAGCGTCTAGCTGCCCATATGAGACATGAAGCAGGAACCTGGTTTTGGCTCTTTTTAGAATTGGTTATTAGGCCGGGCGGTGGTGGTGCACGCCTTTAATCCCAGCACTCGGGAGGCAGAGGCAGGTGGATCTTTGTGAGTTCGAGGCCAGCCTGGTCTCCAAAGCGAGTCCCAGGAAAGGCACAAAGCTACACAGAGAAACCCTGTCTTGAAAAACCAAAAAAAAAAAATTGGTTATTAAATATTGATAAGTTTAAGGTGGAAACTCGAGCTATTGGGCGCCATTTGTAGCTGGAGAATTTTTCTCCAGCTTTCACCACCAAGTCCCGCCAGTCCCAGAGCCCACTTATAAAATAAACACACAGACTCTTACATTATTTAAACTGCTTGGCCATTAGCTCAGGCTTATCATTGTCTAGCTCTCACTCTTATATTCAGCCCATTTATATTAATCTTTGCCACGTGGCTCATGGCTTACCGGTACTTTACATCTTTCTTGTCTTGGCAGTGGCTCCAGCCAGTCTCTCTTTCCTTCCTCCTTCCTCCATTCTCCTCTCTCCTTGTCCCACCTATACTTCCTGCCTGGTCACTGGCCAATCAGTGCTTTATTTATATAGAGCGATATCCACAGCATAAAGGAGATATAATAAACTGATAGTAATTATTTTATAACTTGAGATAATTCTGACTTTTAAGTGTCTTACATTCCAATTAGAAGAAATAGCCTGACAGAATAGTCTATATAAGTGAAAGAGAGCTGTTTTTGGAGGTTATTGCTCTTTTGATGGTCCTCCATCTAGCTCCTAAGTAAATCATACATCTAGGCTTATTCTTACTTATGAGTACTCAGCCATTAGTTTGGCTTAATTTCCAGCCAGCTTTTCTTAAATTAACCCTTTTATCTTTTGCCTTTGGCTTTTATTATTCTCTAAATTTTGTAATTCTTACTCTTACTCTGTGGCTTGCTGTGTAGCTGGGTGGCTGGCTCCTGGAGCCCTCCTCCTCCTCCTCCTCCTCCTCTGACTCCTTGATTTTAGAGCTTTCTACCCAGTTTTCTCCTATATATACTCTGAGCCTGCAAGTCCCACCTATCCTTTCTCCTTTCTTGCTATTGGCCAGTTCTTCATTAAATCATCAGTTGTTTTACACAGGCACAGTAATATAGCTTCACAGAGTTAAACAAATTCAACATGAACAAAAGCAGTACACCTTAAAATAACATTCTATTACATAGAGTTACTTGGTACCTACAACAAATGAACTTCAGTGCCAAAGTAATAGGCAGAAAATTACATGTGGAAACAAACATGTATAACCATACTGATAGTCCACAATGTACACTTTAAAGTTAAATTAGTGAATGAGAAAATGAAGGTCACTACATATTGATAAAGTGAGAAATTCAAAAAGAGTCCATAAACACATGTTCTTGTGACATTGATGTTCCCAATTTTATAAAGCACTCACTACAAAATATGAGATAACAGATAGAATTCATCATTATTTGGGGTGATTTTAATGCATGATTATATCAGTTATCAAAACAAAAGGAAAGCAATGAACAACTGATATACAAATAAATGGACTGATTTAACATTTACAGAACTTTCCATGGAACAGTAGCAGAATTCATTTTTATCAGCAGCCTGAGCAGTTACTTTTCAAGATGGTTTTATGCAAAGCAAATCTTCTCAAAAACAAGGTAATTGAAATAACTTTTATTTTTATAAGATCACAGTATAAAAAATACAAAAAAAGAACAAAAATGAACTATAGAAAATATATAAACACATGGAGACTAGAAAACAAAACACTGAACAATCAGTGAGATGGTAAAAAAAATTGGGAGTGGATTCCAAAGTTCTTAGACACAAATGGTGGTAGGAATAGAGCATAACATTCTTGAAATGTATGAAAATAACAGAGCATTGGAATCTACAAAAAATAAAGTGTTGCAAGAGGGAAGTCAAAGTCTATTTGATATAAAGGTATACATTTAAAAATTAGGGACTAGTAGATGGTTCAGCAAATAAAGGTAAATGCCAACAACTCTGAATTCAATTCCTGGGAAACATGGTAGAATAAAGGCATTGAACATTAGTAAACTATTCCCATCCACCATCTACATGTGAGTTATAGTGTGTGCACAACTGAGTGAACGCTATGTGTGTGAGTTCATTCACAAATAACTATGTGTTGAAAACATAAAAATGAAATATCATTAGTCAGAAAGAAACAACAATGATCAGAACTCAAGTCAATGAGTTCTGAATCTCAACCCATACAGCACAAGAGAACACTCAGCCAATACTAATAAAATCAAACCTGACAAATCATACAAAAGAACCAGTAAAACACTTAGTTCTATAAAAGGATCGCTGTATGTAACACACTCCTCTAATAAGAATGACACCACTTTAAGTTAAAAGACCACACAAATGGAAGGATGAATGGAACCTCACAATTAGCTGGGTCAGGGCCCAGAAGCTTCAGAAACAAAAATCACTGATGTTGGGTCAGGGGGCAGAGCTCAAAACCTCTCAGCATGACAGAGCTACATACTGACATGGAGAGTAAAACAGTCCCTCAGCTATGATATGGGCATCACGTTCAAAAGTGACAATACATTCAGTCTCCCCTAGTGTTATTGACACTGTGGTTCCAACATATTGGAGAGTATCAGATAGGGAATTTGGTCAAAAACGATGGGAGAGGACCAAAGAAAAGAGAACAGAACATACAGTAAACACTGCTGCCTAACTCCCACTGAGGTCTCTATAAGTGTGAATCAACAGCTTGTCAAAGTGAAGAGACCACCTTGGCATGCAGAGAATGGGAGGAAGAAGGCCACATTCCACCCAAAGAGGTGACAAAGAGAATGACTCACCTGACCTTTTCAGGGGACTCTCCTACTTGCAAGCTGCTATCCCCACTGTGATCATATATAAACCCTGGAAAGCAAATGTGCAAAAAGCAAATGGTGCTGGACTTTGAACTTACTCCCTCAAGGCTGTTCATAGCACCTCTCTCCGCATAATGACATGAAGGTGTGTGATGTGTGACTGATCCATTTCCATCATTGGATTTCAGCTTCAGGCAGAGAAGCAGGGATTGTCAAATGATTCTCACAAAAGACTCACTTCTCAGAACTACTGGTGCATGGACAAAAAAATAAACAGTTGACTGTCATGAAAGTGGTGATGGAGTTGAATGTGGGTGGGGAGGTATGTGTGTATGAGTAAACTAATGAATTAAACACAAGTGGGTTAAAGGTTAAACTGGCTAATATTACAAGAGGAAATGGTGCTAGACTTAACCTTGACCCAGCTGCTTGTTCTTTTCTGCTTTTTCTGTGTCGGGGGGGGGCAGTCTCTGACATTTTTCTCTTGGCCAAAAGTAGAGAAAAAGGAATTCCGGAAAGAATCATACTATTTCTGAAAACTTCAACAACAAAAGAAATCCAAGAACCTGTAGTAAGAAAACAGATTGCTCATCTGCCCTTCTCTGACCATGTAAATGGGGAAACATCAGTATGTAAAGGACAAATCCCCTCTGAGTGAGGGTAGGAGACACTAGTGGTGTAGCAGTCCTATGGCAATAGACCCCTGCACAAAACCATATATGATATCCATCTCTTGTTGCAAACTGGACTTCTAAGCATCATGACTCATTTGGTGATGGAATTACTCTTTCAAAGAGGAGGCATCTCAGATACTCTGCATAACAGATATTTACATTATGATTGATAACAGTTGTGATTACAGTTATGACATAGCAAGAAAAATAATTTCATGGTGAAATGTCAAAACATGAGGAATTATACTTCAATGTTCATATGATTAGGAAGGTTAAAAATAGTAGTTCTGGAGGCTATTAAATATGACAATATGGGATTGTGAGTAGCTAACAGTCTCTTTCACTACTGGCAATGCTGAGAATGAGAAGCATAAGACAAAGCACTACTTGCTAAGGAAGCTTGCTAAGAGGCAGAAAGGCTTTAGCCAGAGCTTCAGACTCTGTAGTACAGCAACAAGGAAAGCCAGAGATGGCCATTGCACAATGTTGTGGTCCCCTGAACAACAGGCACTTAATAATGGAAGACTGACTCCTCGGCCAGATCATTTAATTTCTCTGAGGCCTTGGTGTTCTCATTCTTTAAGCTCTGCATGTGTGACATGACCTGCTCATGCCCCATCTTGACCTTTTCATAGAAAGTGTTTGGCAGGTAGTAGGTCCTGGACCTAGAGGTAATGAACTCCATGAACATAGGCTTCAAGTATCACAGGATTTCAGGGTGTGTTCTAGACTACTGGATGTCATGGGATACCACATCCTGTCTCCTAAGTAATGGGAACTTCTGGTATTTATTATACTTGCTGTTGTATGGACAAAGGGCTGGCTAGAGAAACCCACCCTGAACCTGGAGCCCAGAACTTGGGAAGAAATACACAGATCAGGGCAGAAGGAAACACAGTTTGGCTCATTCAGATCAGAGCCATCTTTGCCCCTGGCCAACTGCCTTGTGAAATCAACCAATCACAGAGCAGAACAGTAGAACCCTGGGCCCCAAGTCAACCCGAGGTTGACTGCACCTCCAAAACATCCAGTGTAAACCGCCCTGTCTTGTCAGTATTAAAAAAAAGGCTGTTCTGTCCACCCTGGTAGAGGCAGCTACTCTTCCGGACTCCTCATTCTCAAATAAATATCTTTCTCCAGAGAATTTTGGGTGTGATGATCTTCATTCACTGGCATAGAGAAGATCCTTGTTGAGATGTCCCCCAGTGGACAGAGCAAGAGGGGACTGAAAGAGCAGAGCAAGGAGGAGCTGAACAGAAGAACTTTGCTGAGTCGTGCCTCAGTGGACAGAGCCATAAAGAGCTAAAAAGTAACACTTTTCTCCAGAGCCAGAGTACGTTGCTACATTCCTGCAGGTTTTTTTTCCCTTTTTGCTAAGTGAAGCAAAAGAAAGCCACAGCATAGGCAAGAGATGCAGAGCTCAACAAGGAAGCCCCCTTAAGAGGGGACTGAGCAAAGCTCAGCTGTAGCAGCTCTCCAGGAGAAGAGCAGGATTTTTGTATCCTGCAGGGAGATCATCCTCCATTAGTTCCAGGTCTGAATTTCCAAAGAAGTCAGAAAATTGTCCCTTCCAGGGTCGGGCTGCTTCTTTGCAGTTCCAGCTGTCAGAGCTGTGCACAACAGCTCCAGGTCTCTGAGACATCTTCAGGGAAGAGCTGTTGTGAGCAGCTTGAGGTGTCCAGGATATTTCGCCCTCCAGGGCTGAACTGTCTCCTAGCAATTTCAGCCATCAGAGCTGTCCTAAGCACATCAAGGTGTTGCCTGACTCCCTAGGTAGTCAGGACACCTTTCCCCAGAGTTGTTGCAACAAATTTACTTATATTGTTGGTACCAAAACCCGGAACCAAACCCACAGAGTTGCAAACAATTTACTTACACCTATTCTGACCCTATGCCAGCAGAGGCAGGCTGTTTAGATGATGGGAGGTGGAGTTGCATGAGCTCTCTCAGGAGGCTTGCCGAAATAGCTGTCTAAGAATTTCCCTGGTGTCTACTCCACAGGTGTGTACCCTCCGGAGTCTGTGAAGATGTTTCTCCTGTCTTCAAATACAAATACTCTATGATGGGACGTGTCATGATGGAGACCAAAATAACATCGTGAAAAGTTTTGAGGATGGGATGCAACATCATGATAGATTTATGAACACCTCCAAGGAAATATCTATGTGTCACTAAAGTAAGTACACTGGTAGAACTATAATACTCAAAGTGGTGCTCCCAATTTTCACCAAGGTATCACCTGGGAACTGTGAGATAGGGAACTACACATGCCCAACCACAGATCCCTGACTGCAGGGACTAGAGGGAGATACATGCACAAACACATAGAAAAATACACAACATAAACACATGTATGTGAGAGACAGAAGGACAGATAATGAGATACTTAGACAGAGAAAGAGAGACTGAGTGATAGAGGGAGAACTCTATCAATTGGATGCTGAACAAATGCATGCAGGAGTGTCCTCTCAAAGGGTAACAAAAGGAGCAGGGATCAGTCTGAGTCCCTGTATGAACACATTTAGATGTGTGACCAGGCCTCTCCAACTGCTGCTTGGAGAATCAAATGTACAAGGCCTTTTAAAGCAAGTAACAAAAAATTAACTCAAACTCACAGTAACTAACATCTCACACTAGACAGCACTTGATAGATTTTCTTCAAAGTCATGCTGGGAATTCATACTACTGCCTCAGTCCATGAGTACTATGACTCATGCCACAGGCTGTTTTTGTTTCTTTTTAGAGGAAGCAGAATAGTCTTTGTCCTCATGCCATTCCTGTCCACATTTGAGGTTCTGCCTTTGGGAGGAGTTCAGAGACATGATTTTGGCATACCCTGAAGGCATACCCTAAAGATGCAGCCTACCAGAAACACAGACCTTATATAAAATCAATTAATGATGACAGAGTGGACCTGGGATTGAAACCTCAGGGTTTGAAACTATGAATACGTATTTTTCATGCTCTCTTCTGTGATAAAGATCAGGCAATCTCACTGCTAATTTCTTTCAATAGTCATTTGCTGTATCTGACCCGTTAGTCTCTGGACCTTCTGCTTCACCTGCATCTTGGTGAGGAAGGTTTGGTGGAATGGTGGTTCCCTGGTGCTCCTTGTGAGTAGATGAAGATAAATTAACTTGCAATATGACAAGGCAAAGAGGATGGACAGACCACCCTGAGTCCTAATCAAATGTTTGAGAAAGTTTGTGACACCCCAAATTATTTTGTTCCATGCTTCAGATGCCCCCTCTAGGGAACTCAGCTGTCTCCTCTATTTGAAGGGAAGGGGTTATCTCAGCTCTCGGGTTCTCTCTGCCCTCATAACACATGCTCCAAGTAACGAAGGAGATAGCCTCTTCAGGCTTATTCACAGCTGTAGACTCAGAATTTATCTTGGCTGCAGAGTCCACAATCCTGTGGGTTTACAAGTTAGCAGAAAATTACAATAGTTCATAATCACCCCAGTAATTTAGAGTTTCCCCAAATATCTTGAGAGGTCACTAATCATATATCTATTGATGGAGAAGACATATAAAGGTAGAACATGGTCACCAGACTCAACAAGTCACCTCACTGACAACTCAGGAACACAGAGCATCTGGGAAGTACCTAAAGTTAGCCAGTGTGTGTGGTGGTATTTTATGTTTTTAAATAAAGTTGCCTGGGGTCAGAGCTATTAGAGCCATAGCAAGTATGTGGCAGTGGTGGTGTACGCCTTTAAGGACCTGGAGGGCGGTACATACAGGCAGTGACGAGGCAGTCACATGATTGGGTTTACAACCAATCAGAAGCCAGAACAGAGAGACTATAGAGACAGACACACAGGAAGGAGGGCTCCTCTCTTTCGGAGAGCTCTCTTGGCTGAGGAGCATCCCTGAATGAGAAAGGGTGAGGCTCTTGGCTCTGACCTCTTGGCTTTCTTCTCTGAATCGGCTCTGTGTTTTCTGTCTGTTAAAACCGTTGGCTACATCTACACTGAATTACATCTACATTTGGTGTCCAACGTGACAAGAATCTGTTAAAAACCGTTTAACTGCTAAGTTGGATTCACACTTCGGACACTAGGTGGCTGTTTTTAAATTCCCTCGGATTTGTACTGTTCTACGAGGACTTGGTTATCCAATATTTTAAAGGAAACTATTTAAAGAGAATTTTTTTTCCACATTTTTAAAAAAAGAGATAATGGGTTTTCTGTGTTCATTAGAAGAAAATTGGGCTTTGTTTGCAATTTTAGACAGTCTAACATTGGAACAGTTATATGCGAAGATTAATGTTGATAGAATTATGCATTTTATTACTATATTTATTCTTATTTTACTATTTAAGAAGATATCATCTGAGTCAGTTGCCTTGAAACCATTCTGGATGTTGGATCATCTGTGCCATGGTATCATCAGAGACCTTTCAGGGGGTCTTGGCTGGTCAAACCTGATGTATCTTAATCTTGAACAATTTAAGTGCCAGGGTGACAGCTTTAGAAAAACTTGATACTCTTGTAAAAACTCAGACAGAAGAAACTAACAGTGAAGTTGCTTCAAGATTGTATCATAGAGTTTCAGAAAGAAAGCCTGTTTTCACACAGTCACCCTTAGTTTGTCCAGTAATCATACAGCAGTTGCCTGATCAAATAACTACACAAAATATTTGGGTTCCAATTGAAATGTTAGATTTACGAAGGTTTGTAGCTAGAGTTTTCCTGCCTGGCCCACAGTCAGGACAAATCTCTCTCACCTGCCAGTCCCACAGCCTCAGACCCAACCAAGCAAACACAGCGACTTATATTGCTTACAAACTGTATGGACATGGCAGGCTTCTTGCTAACTGTTCTTACAGCTTAAATTAATCCATTTCCATTAATCTATGCCTTGCCACATGGCTCATGGCTTACCAGCATCTTCACATGCTGGTTGTCATGGTGGCGGCTGGCAGTGTCTCTCTCACTCAGCTTTCCACTTCCCAACTTTATTCTCCTCCTTGTCCCACCTACACTTCCTGCCTAGCCAATGGCCAATCAGTGTTTTATTTACTGACTAATTAGCAACACATTTGCTATACAGAACATCCCACAGCAAAGGTTTAAGGAGGCAATAGTATCTTATGGCATGCATTCCCCATATGTAAAGCAAATGTTAAACTCTTGGTCAACATATACTAGGATTGTACCACAGGATTGGTAGGAGCTGGCACAAGCTGTTCTGGAACCCAGTCAAAGGCTTCAGTGGCTAACTTGGTTCAAGGATGAAGCTAAAAACATAGAAAAACAGTGGAGGGATAAAGGAATACAAGTCTGCCAGCATCAGCTTATGGGAGAAGGTCAATATGCTTCAGCACCAGCACAATGTTTATATGATGTCCAAACCCTAATTTTATGTCGAACAGCAGCCTTGAATGCATGGGACAGAGTTGAGGAACCAGGAAAAAAAACTGAGTCATTTACAAAGGTTGTACAAGGCCCAAAAGAATCTTTCACAGATTTTTTACAAAGACTGGCTTCAGCAGTAAAGAGAATGGTCCCAGATTCAGAAGCTGGTAGGATAATAATTGAAACTTTGGCCTTTGAGAATGCGAATGCAGCATGCAAAACAATAATCAGGCCATTAAAGGCAAGATCTCCACCTTTGGAAGATTGGATTAGAGACACGGTTAATGTTGAAACTCATGAGCATGATGATATGTGGGTTGGAGAAGCAATTTCAAGAGGTTTGAGGAATGTTAGATGTTTTGGATGTGGAAGGCAAGGACATTTGAAAAGGGACTGTAAACAGGTCATTCCTAGAAACAATGTTTCCTCAAGGAACAATGGCAACAGAATGCCCCTTCCTTCTGGAGTATGCAGAAGGTGTGGTAAGGGAAAACACTGGACCAACGAATGTAGATCAACAAGGGACAGACAGGGTAATCCTTTGCCTCAGTCTTCGGGAAACTCCCAGAGGGGCCTCATGCAGGCCCCAATAGCAAATCCAGTTCAAACCTTTCCTGCAGTCATAGATGAAACCCCTACTCAGAGCAATTAAATAACAAAATGCCTATTGGAATAAGTCATGCTGGTCAGGATGATGAAACAGAGAGAATAGAAAATTCAGGAGAAAACATAAAGAAAATTTTTTGGCAAACTTCTATTAATGAACAAAGACCAAAATTATCGATAAAAATAAATGATGTTTTGTTGTCTGATCTGGTAGACACAGGTGTGGATGTTACCATAATTGAACCAGAATTTTGGCATCCAACTTGGCCTCTTCAGGAGGTAAACGTTCAACTGTTAGGAATTGGGACATTAAATCCTACAGGTCAAGCAGTTATAGAATAATAAAGGATATGCTAAATAAACAGAAAGGGGTAACAAAAACCCCCAGAAACAGACTGCATAATGCTCTATTAACTTTGAATTTTCTTAATGCCAATGAGAAAGGAACAACAGCTGCAGAGAGACATTGGATAATAGAAAAAACTACAGAATTAAATCAGCCTATATACTTTAAGGATGTGCTGACCTCAGAATGGAAACCAGGGTATGTGTTACGTTGGGGACGAGGTTTTGCTTTTGTTTCTACAGGAGAAGATAAGTTGTGGGTACCATCAAAATTGATAAAGGTTCGATTTGAACAAGAGAAACCTCTTAATTAGAGGAGGTGATAGTTCATCAACCAACATGAACATCCAATTTAAACTAACTTATACCAGTAACACATGTCTTTTCATTTAATCAGATGGTAACTTGCCAAAAAGGAACATCCCCAAAAATTAGTCTTGGGGAAAGGTTTTTGTTTTTGTCTTTTAGGAGAATGGAGGTTAAGGAATCTGAAGAGTACTGGACAAATGAGACAACTGATCAGCTTTTAATTACAAGGTGCTCAGAGTAATTTTGAGATGACTAGCTGAAATGATCCAGTCTCAAAGACTACTTGAATAAGGACTTGAGATGAACACTGAACTTTGGCATTATACACAGACTGGATAATGAAGGATATGGTTACCTTCCCTAGAATTTGACAATTAATCTAAAATTTTTCTTTCAGGATAAAGATAACTTCGCCCATACCCAGTAGGAAGCAATTTTAAGAATATGACGCCCACATTCCCAAAGAGGTGGTGTGGGGCAGGTGGTTTTTTGATCTTTTTAATGGGTTTTGGGTCTGGGATAATTTTCGTTGTTTAGGGGGTTGGTTACAAGTTGTTGTCAAGGGTTAGGAAAAAGGCTAAGCAAAGGAGATTAGATTTAAGGTTCTTATTTAAAAAAAAAAAAGAAGAAAAAGACAATTACTAGTTTTAAGTATTTTACATTGGATTGGATTGTTTTATACTGTATACAAGTTATATATATTGGAATTGATATTGTTAGAAAATGCTATATGTATATTTCTAATTGTACTTATACCGTTCATTTAACGATGCAATTTTCTGATCCTTGAATGTGAGTATTACCAACTATTAGGACATAAAGAAATGAAAGTTAGTTAGTTATAGTTGAAGATTGGTTAGTTATAGTTGAAGATTAGTTAGTTATAGTTGAAAATTAATTAGGATAGAAAGTGAATTAGATACATTTTGGACTTGACAAAATAGGATAAATAATGAAATTGTTTTCTCTGAATTTGTCAAATACAAATGGACTAGAAATTATTTAGACATTGTATATAGTTATTGTACTTTTGTATGTAGTTTTTCTTTTGTTAGTTATAACCTTTTTCTTTTTTTTCTTTTTATTAAATTAGAAAAGGGGAAATGTGGTGGTATTTTATGTTAATAAATAAAGTTGCATGGGGTCAGAGCTATTAGAGCCATAGCAAGTGCGTGGCAGTGGTGGTGTACGCCTTCAAGGACCTGGAGGGCGGTACATACAGGCAGTGACGAGGCAGTCACATGATTGGGTTTACAACCAATCAGAAGCCAGAACAGAGAGACTAGAGAGACAGACACACAGGAAGGAGGGCTCCTCTCTTTTGGAGAGCTGTCTTGGCTGAGAAGGAACCCTGAATCAGAAAGGGTGAGGCTCTTGGCTCTGACCTCTTGGCTTTCATCTCTGAATCGGCTCTGTGTTTTCTCTCTGATAAAACCATTGGCTACATCTACACTGAATTACATCTACAAGTATGTTTGGAGTAGAGTGATGTCCTGCCTTGAAATGGGCACACCTCATTAATCCCTCCTTCTTTAATGTTGGTCTCATGTTCACTCACCAATGCCTATCCTCCAAAAGGAATGAAAGCCAAGAGTTCCCAGCATAAAGCTTTGATCTTACCAGTTCCTGACTTCTGAGGCAATACAATTAATATCCTGGAATCCTTGAATTTCAAGAGGCATGACAAGCAGGGAAGTTCTGTTGGTTTCTAGAAACTCCAACTTTCTATTTCCCATTACTGGAAGATTCAGCTCAAGTCCACTTCCTCCAGGAAGCTTCCCTTTTCCTGTACAGAACTCATTGCACCATTCTCCCGATCATTTCTTCCTTGATGTTTTACACGGAGGCTGAAGATCAGCTTTCTTCCATCACTCTCTGTTCTCTCTACCCTCTCCATTCTCTTTCCAATTTAGACTCTTCAGTATGCCATAATGTTCATCAGTAAATGGTGAAGGCACTGAATAAACTTCCCAAGGACAGTGGGTGTTGCCACAACATAGTGACATCACAGAGGATGCCAGGGCTCTCCAGGATACAATAGAATGTCTAGGGAAGAGCTGCAGATGTCATGGGAACTGACATTGCTTCCCTGCTAATGAGCTTTCCATACAGTAGAAGTCAAGTTGACCTTTGCAGGAGCCTCTACTGGGATACAAAGGAAGCTCTTCAGCATCCCCTTCATCCAAAGCCAGAGATCTCTCCCTGATTGAACATCCTCCAGTTCTTTCCCTGTGTAGAACTGAATCTTTATCTCCTACTGAAATTTTATGTACACAAGGTAATAATATCATAGAAATTTATATATGCTAAAGTTCATCATAAGTACCTGCAACTGAGGTGCCTGGCCACACTAGTGGAAGCCATGAACTGTGGACTGGTGGCTGTGGAGCCCCCATGAGACTGGACTAGGTCCTCTGGATACAGAAGATGGTTGTTTGGCTTGAACTGTTTGAGAGGCACCCAGGCAGGGTATAGGGATCTATCCATGGTCAATGGGCAGGCTTCTCGAACCCATTGCCTGTGGTGTGACACCTTGAACAGCCTTGGTTTAGTGTGGAGGGTATTGGACCTGCCTAGGCTCAGTGTGTTGGGCTCTGCTGACTGCCCATTGGCGACCTCGATTTGGGGAATATGGGAATGTGGAGTGGCTTGGGAGAGTGGGATGGGGGTGGGTAGAGGGCAGAGGGGAGCTCTGTGGACAGTATGTGGGGTGAGGAGAAAATTTCTTAATAATGAAAAATGAAAAAAACAAAACAATACAAAAAAATATGTAAAATAAAAAAAAAGTACCTACATCTCCTTATGTCCTTAGCCACAAGACATTATAGACTTAATGATGACTGAGAAGGACACTTGTTAAACAACTTCCTGGTAAAGAGTCTACAGGAAACAGCTAGGCAGAGTTATGCTAGAGGAAGAGGCTGATACAGCCTAGGAACAAGTACCCATAGGAGTGTGAAATGGTCATGGAGCCCAATGTGACTAAAATCTGTGTCATCAGCATGTATGTAGTGGGTTTTGTCCTCTCTGTTCAGTAGCTCAAAGTAGTCTGCTGTTACTGGGTAGTAAAGGTGGTCAGATAGCTGGAGTCTTCCACACAGAACTTGAGTTTCCCTTAGAGCAAAGGATATTCAGGAAAATCCTTTGCAAGCCCCTTCATAGTTAGAAGCATAGACACTTGGGTTTCACTGGACACTAGATCAATGGTTATTTTTTTTCCAATTCTCTGACCCTTTAAATCTTTAAATAGCATGAACAGTAGTTCCTCGTGTTGTGGTGAGCCCTAAACATAACTGTTTCATTGTTTCTTAACTTTAATTTTGCTACTGTTTTTTTAAAGATTTATTTATTTATTATGTATACAGTATTCTGTCTGTACATATCCCTGCAGGCCAGAAGAGGGCAATGGATATCATTACAACCACAACCATGTGGTTGCTAGGAATAGAACTCAGGATCTTTGGAAGAGCAAGCAGTGCTTTTAACCTCTGAGCCATCTCTCCAGTCCTAATTTTGCTACTGTTATGAATTGTAATTCAAATATTTGATGTGCAGTATATCTGATATGCGACCCCCAATGGGGTGGTGACCCACACAGGTTGAGAACCACAGCTCTGAATGCAGGCAAAAATCTCCTCAAATCCTGTCAGTGATGCTGGGGCAATGTAATTCTTAGTTTTGAGACATGCTTTCTCTGTGTAGCTGTGGAGCCATTCCTGGAATTCACTTTGGAGACCAGGCTGGCCTTGAACTCACAGAGATTCATCTACATCTGCCTCCCAGGTGCTGGGATTAAAGGTGTGCACCACCACCTCCTGCCGATTCTTAGTTTTCATTATCAGACTGAATCAAACTAGTCACCTGGGAAGAGGGACCCTCAATGAGAAAATATATAGATCAGATTTACTTGGCGCATGTCTCTGTCAGATTTTATTGTTAATTGAGATAAGAGTCCCTAAAATGGGCAGAATCATTTCATTGTCTGCAACCTGTACTGTGTACATATGAAGAAGCTAGAGCATAAGCATAAGCAAACTGGCAGCATGTGTACATTTGTTTATCTCTGCTCTTGGCTGTGGATGTGATATGATTAGCTGAGTTCCTACCTCAATTTCCCAAAAGTGGAACTATTACCTGGAATTGTGGGATATGATCACTTCTTAACATTCTAAGTTGCTGTGCCTGATAACTCAGTGTAATAAAGATGTTAAGAAAGCACTCTCTGACAGAGGAGTTTTCACAAGTCAGTGAGATGTGTATTTCATGAAATGCTCAACAGCACCATATCTGTCTCCGAGGAAGAGATCCTACTTCCTCCTGAACCCAACCTGTGTTTCCTTGTCAAAGTTTTACAAAGACACAGAGACACCCGTAGACTCACAAACCACTTCACCCTGTCAACAAACGTCCCCTGATATTGTCTTACCCTATCAAGTACAATGCTAAATTCTTCCATTGTGTTATATACAACAAGCTACACTTCAATGAATGAATTTTTCTTTGAATTTCCTGACCATTAAACTTTTCAGATATGGGGAATTGGGTCTGAATTCACAGTTTTGACTTTGAATTTCAATCTTAAGCTATGTCCTTCATTGAAGGTCAGAAGATGCTCCTTAAACCTGAGAGCAAATAGCACCTTAAATTCCAGGTATGTGTGGGTTATAAATAATGACTGGCAGTGTGTCCACTAGTTACCTTAGGTTGGAGATTAACTCCAGGGCTGATGTACACACACCCCTTTGAAAATTTCTCTGTATCCCTCTAATTTCTGTGCTTCTTCATCAAGGTTTATGTAAACAGATTTTTGATGAATTTCCTCCTTCAAAGGTAAATAGACCTTATCAGATGTGAAAAGTCACTTTGATTTTTTTTCCTTCTCCTCCTAGGACATGAAAAAGGCCCTTTTGATCTACATCAAAGGCTATCCAAAGAGAATAAGGTCTGAAATAACCACAGGTACAGGTTTAAAATGCAGATCTGTGGAAAAGAGTGCAAAACAAGGGCAGGAGAGCAGGCACAGCCAGGAAAGTCTTGGTTATGTCTTGGCAGTTTAGCCTCTCTGCGTGTCAGTTTCTTCTACCTAGAGAAGTTGGGTTACACCATGGAGATGGGTGTTGTTACAATGCATGACTTATAAAATCACTTCCTTCATAAGTGGGACTTTGTTTGTTTGCATGTGTTTTTTTGGTTTTTTTGGGTTTTTTTTTGGTGAGGGTGATATGCTAGCATTTGTATGAGTTAAGCTGCACATCTCTTTCTGGTGAACATCTCTTTCTGGGAACAGAGGAATCAGATCATAAACTTATAAAAAGTGCTGAAAATGATGCTTTAGAGCAGAGAATCACTTCACTTGGTTGAAAAAATTAACACTTCATTTCATGACTGTTACCAAATATTTTGTGTGGCTCCTGTCCTTTGCCATTTGGAAAGAGTCACCAGCTAGCTATTCTTTATTGATTAACTACTTTCAGATGCTAAAAGCAAAGAAGACCTCACCTCTTTGAAAGTTATATTTAAAGGTAATTTCTTCTCATATGGAACCTGAGATAAAGTAATTACTGATGGTCACCTTTAATCACTCAGGAGGCAGAGCCATGCAGATTTCTGTGAGTTCAAGGACAGCCTGACATACAGAGCAATATTCAAGACAGGCACAAAAAGTGAAAAGAGAAACCCTGTCTTGAAACAACAACAACAACAACAATAATAATAATAATAATAATAATAATAATATTTACTGATGCTCATTCTCATTTTCAAGTTCCTTCTCCATAAGGAAGTCTGTCAGCCATCAAAGGCTTTTGGCCCTTCTGCTTCTGTTAATTGCTGTTGGCTCTTGCATCACTGATGCCTTAACTCAATGATAATTCCTGTCTGGGTACCACTAAACTGATGATCGAAAATACCAATGTCAGCCCTTGGACCAAACCCATAACAAGCTTGCAGATCACCACAACCAAATAAGGAGAGGCTCATTTTGCCACTGATAATGGAAAAATGGTCTCTGTTTAGAACAATGTCTGCATGGCTATTCCCAACTCTGCAACCTCACTTAGATGCCAATGGCATCCAGCTTCCTGATCCCACTAGAAGATACCTGATAAGCAATACTTCTGGCTTAAATCCCCTATGTTAATGTTAAGATTTTAAATCACACAAAAGACTCTTGCATCCTGGTCCAGTGAGTCTCCATGATAATCGCCTACCCTGATGATGGAGTTTTTTTTTTTTTTTTTACCAATTAGAAACATCTCCAAGATTTGAGATCACCCACTACTCAAGGGGGGAATCAGAGGACCAAGCAGATGGTATAACAGGCTGACCAGTCTTCTCTCAGAGATCAGATCTCAATTTCAGTTTCCTGAGACCTGGCAGGCAGTTTCTGATGAGAAGTCATAAACAAAGGACAATTAATTGCTAGTGCCTCTGACCACAAAGACAAGGGAGACAGGACACACCAGGCCTGGAACTCTGAGCTAGCCCCTATGGTCAATGCACTAGGCCAGCCATCTTTGACAGAAGATCATTGACAAAGCCTAGAACTTGTCCAGGCCTGTACCAAATAGGAAAACTATAGCCTGATCAACAACTAACTAGCCCTGGCAAATTAAAAGTTACTAACATGATTGCCACTAGCATAAGTCTATCACATCTAAGATGAGCTGACTTCCTTGGACACTCACCTTCAGCTGTGATTAAAAGGAGGGCATACATCTCTCACATTCTTCGCCATCTTGCCTTTACATAGGATGGCAGGCCCCAGGATCCTGGAAACTTTCTTGAGATAATAAGCATTCTTGCTGATTGCATACATGATGGTGGTCTTATATGGGACTTCTCCATGATGCTAGCAGAGCTACATCCCCAGCAGATGTTTGTTTACTGTGATGGCAGGGATGGAACGAGGGCCCTTACCATGTCCAGTGAGCACCATACCATTGAGTGATGACAGCCTGACATTTTTGTTTATAAACTTTGACATGTATGCACGCTGCCTGATTTGCTTAACACAGCCATGTCCTCAGGATGACAGTGTCTTCATGGAGTCCTCACTGTTAGACAAAGTCCAAGATGGCTGGACACTCAGAATGTTGGTGTCCCAACTGTTGGAAGTAGCAGGAACATCAAGTATGTGTCTTTGATCAAACCTATTTTCTAGCCAGCATGGTGGCACATTTTTGTTTCCAAGCACTTGGGAGGCAGGAGAATCTGCTGAAACCAGGAATGTGAGGCCAGCTTGATAAACACAGTCAGGCACTGCATCCATGTCCAGCTGCAGCCATAAATCATGCATGCAGACATCCCCAGCCAGGGAAGGAAAGTCATATGGCACACCAGAAACCCAGAGAGACCTAGGCTGCTCTGATGGGGTATTTGTGCCTGAAGAGGCAGGGCAAGGAAGGCAGCAGAAGATACTGGTTTGCATTGAGGGGCTGGACCCAGGAGTATTCAGAGACATGGAGGGTTTGTGTTTGAAAGACCCAGCAACAAACCAGTGTGTCTCAGCCTGGAGTGACCCTTTAAGGAAAAGGAGCTCTGAGTCCTGGGCCCAAAGCAGCCAGTGGCCCCATGATCTATGCTGCTGCTGGATGCTGGATTAAGGAACAGGGCCATGTTGGGATTTGCTATAATCAGAAAGTTCAACACAGTATCTGAAGCACAGCAAAGGACCAAAGGAGAACTGGCAATGAGAGCAGAGGTCTTACAGTGCTTATATGAAGCATATCAGGGAAGTAGTGTGCAGGTGAAAGGGAGCAGCAAGCAGTGTCTGTGGAGCTGGGGCAGCCCAAGAGTTCCCAGAGCCCAGGGGCCATACAGGGGTTAAGCATAATGGAGCTGTAGAGTCTCCCTGGGCAGGGAGTCCTTTTTTTCCAAGACAGTCTCCATTCTGATAAAGACTAAAGGGCTGAGCCTATGAGATGAGGGAAAATAGTAATGAGGGAGGGACTGCAGAGTGGGGGGAAAGAATGCAACCATGAGTGAAGCAGGGCCATTGAAGGGCCATGGGTGAGGCTGTGCTATAGTTGGGTCTTGCTGGCCTCATGCTGGGCCAGGCCAGATGGTGACAGGAAGGGATCTTTTGTTCTCTGCTGATTTAAAGAATAAGAAGTCAGGAAATTCAAGATCTCAGCAGTCAGCCAAGCTTTACTAGGGATACACTAGCTGATTTTATGTCAGGTTGACAAAAGCTAGAGTCACCACAGAGGAAGCAAGCCAGTATGCAGCACCCCTCTATAGACTCTGGATCAGCTCCTGCTTCTAGGTTCCTTCCCTGTTTGAATTCCTGTCCTGACTTCCTTCAATGATAAACAGTGATATATGTGTATAGGCCAAAAACCTTTTTCTCCCCAACTTGCTTTTTTTTAATTCATGGTGTTTCATCACAGCAATAGTAACACTGACCAGGACAAGGAGTGAAGCACAAAACAGAGATGGACTCTACCAGGGAGGAGCCAACATGAGATAGTGTGGAGTTTTTTGTTGCTTTGGCTTTTTCAGTTGTTGTTGTTTGGGGGAAGGTGGGGGAATGTGCCCATGAATGTAGATGCTTCTGGATGCCAGTGAGGGCATTGAATCCCTTAGAACTGAAATGGTTGTGGGCCTCCATGCGGGTGCTAGGAACTGAACTCCAGTCTTCTGCAGAAGCAGCAAGCACTCAACCACTTTTTAACAATTACAATTTACTTGAAGTGACCTGCTGGGAATGTGCCATGGGAACACATGTGGAAGTCAGAGGACAGCTGTTGGTAGTTGTTTCTTTCCTTCCACTTGGGATTTAACTGACGATGTCAGCTTTGATGGCAAGTCCTCTACCCAATGAGCCATCCCAATCAATCCCTCTACCCAATGAGCCATCCCTATGAAGCCCTCTACACACCGAGCCATCCCAGTGGCTCTAGCTTTTACTTTCTAGGGTGTTTTTATCTTTTACTTAATGTTTGTTTCTTCTCCAAACTCCTGCATACAGGGGGCATTCTATCAATGTCTTGTAAACACTAAGTATCATATAAAGGTTACTACATGCAGTAGCTGTCCTGTGTATACCTGGGGAGATTGAAGGAGCCAGTCTGCAGGTAACAGAAGGGTTGATGCTTTTCCTGTCATTGAGCATGAAGATCCAGTGGCCCTAGCTCTCTATTGTGTGGTCCTGGTCATGTTCTGTGTCTTCATGGTGCAGTATTCATGTTCTAGGACAAACACTGTGTCATTTGCAGGAGGAATAGTGGTTGAATCCAGATTCTGGCAATACCAGAGGAAAACAAAGAAAGTAATGGAGTCCTTTACTCCTGAAGACCCTGTAAGTGGGTGGGGGTGGAGGCACATGGGCAGCCATAGTCCCATCCAGAAGGACACCATTTGGGCCTTTAATAGTTACCTGTAGCCTCCAGATTTGGGCATAGTCATGAGACTCAGCATTAGGCAGTCTCCATGATGGGTGCTCGCATGTCATTTGTGGGTCCTCTTGGTTTTAAAGGCATCTATTCTGTTAAGTCTCTCCTCCAGCACTATCCCTTCTGTAACTCAAGAGGCTCCTTAGTGATGGGCACTGACAGTGGTCATTTGGTGGAAGTCACAAGCACATCCAGCATGGGAGATTTTGCTATCCCAACCAGAAGGGTGTAAAATGTGCAACTTTGGTGGTGTTCTTTTCTGGAACTTCCTGTATGATATTTTCAGCTGCAATGCTTATAAAGAATAGGGAACATATATCAGGTTAGGGAGTGTCCTGGAGAGATGAGTCACCTGCAAGTGTATTACTGTGGTGACAATTCACCCCTGGAGCATAGGCTTTCTTGTTCTCTGGCAAAGTTAGGGCTCACTGCCGTGCACAGGCAAGGTCATCCCCTGCTTGAATCTTGGTTTATGATAATCCAAATATTATGTTTGCCTCTGCCTAGACTGTGCCTTGGGGAGCGTGGTGTTGTGACTGGATTTCCGCCTTGAGGAAAAGGATTTTCACATCACTCAGCAGACAGCTTCCCCAAGCTGATTATCTTTGCTTCTATTCATGTTGCTGATGTTGCCTTGAAGGCTTGGCTGGCAGGAGTTTTGGGTCTGGTGCATCAACAGAACCCTGCAGCTGAGTTTCATCCAGGCCCCAGCTGGTGGACCATGGATCTGGCTGGAGTCTTGAGTGTCTATGTTGTCATGATAATGCCTGCAGCTTTCTCCTGAGGCTGAGTGGATCTCAGATGGTGTGGCCCAGGGTGGTGTCCTCTGACTGGTTGAGGATTCTTGGAGGATCTGATCTCCATGTCCTGAGTAAAGCCACTTCCAGTTGAGCAGCATTTCCTATAATGAGGCACAGGGACACCTGTATCTAAAATTCAGTGTTCTCGAATTCCAGATTTCAGGTTTTGGATTAAGTGTGCTCAGCCTGTATTGTGTTTCCATTTCTCCCAGAAGCTGCCTCATAGAGACCCATGTTTGGCAGCAACCAAACCTACCCAGTGGTTATTCAAACTGCCACAGCATTTCCCGTTTCCCTCAGGCACACTGGGCCAGTCCTCTTGGTCAGGTGCTCCAGTTTCTCCTCTAATTTCAATTGCCACATCAGTTGATTGTGGGCATTGCCCTCTACCCATTGCTTGTCTTGTGTGTGTGTGTGTGTGTGTGTGTGTGTGTGTGTGTGTGTGTGTGACACACGTGTGACCATGCCAGATTGTATAACCCCATGTGCAAACATGGATACCAGAGAGAAAAAACATGTATCTTCATTTTGTGACAGGGTTTCACTGAACCATATGTGCTCAGGATACTTTTATGTCCTTCATCCCTTGCTGGGGTTAGAGTCTTCCATGACATTCCAGGATTTGTTTTTAGGTAGGTGCTGAGGATTCAGACTCAGGTCCTCAGGATTGCAGAGTGACTGCTCAAACCCTCCGAGTGTCTCCACAGCTCCACTTATTGGTCATTATATTCTCATATCATTGGTGACCTTTCTGTTCAAATATTTTCTAAGTTGGACATTTTCTCACTACTGTCTGAGGGTTTATTTACAGCCATTTGCCAGCAGCTGCAACCGCAGTTTTTTCTTGATGAACAGAATTAATTGATTTGCTTTCAAAAAGACAAATATTCCATTATGCAGTTTTCTTTTTCTTTTCCAGACAGTGTCTTTCAACATAGTCCTTACAGGCCTGGAACTCAGAGATCCACCTGCTTCTTTCTGCCTGAAGGCTGGGACTAAGGACTTGGGCTACCATATCCATAACTGCTTGTTGATCATGTGTGTTCACAGGCCTGTGGAGATGTAACCCAGGCTTTTCATATTCCAGGTGAGAGTGAAGAACCTTCCCATGGTTTGACTTTGTGGAATCATGAGTCAGTGTCAACGGTGTGCTGATGTTGAGGGTCATCAAGGCCCTGAACACCATGGCCTGATTTACCATGTGGCTATTCTCCGATTTCCCTACAAGGCTTCATGCATGACATTTAGGGGTGTTATCTGGTTACAAAACATGGCATTTTCACTCTGAAATTATTAAGGATATGATTTGGAAACATTTATTTTTATTTATTTAATTTTTGGTTTGGTTTGGATTTTTTCAAGACAGAGTAGCTGTATGTATCCCTGACTGTCCTGGAACTTGGACAGTAGACCAGGCTGCAAACTCAGAGATCTGTCTGCCTCTGCCTCCTGAGCTGGAATTAAAGGCATGTGCCACCATCACCTGGTTGAAATATTTTAATTAGCATTGATTGTGCAAATACTGAGTTTTGTGGTGACATTTTAACACATGACATTTTTATTTTATTAGGGACAGGATTCAAGTCAACATGTCCATAGAGCTGTCAGAGGACAACTTATGGAAATTGGTTCTCACCCTCCACCACACTGGCCCTGCAGATGCAGGGTTAAGGCAAGCACCTTTACCTACATACTGAAGCATCTCAGTAGCCCAAATTTTTGTTTGTACCTTTTCATGATAAATTTGAATATAGGACTCACACATGCTAGGAAAGCTCTCATTCAGCCAACCCTCCATTTTTTTAAGACTGCCTCATGGTGACAGTTTCCTTTCTTTCTTTGCTTCTCCGACAGAAGCAGTCTGTCACATGATCCTTTGAACTCCCAGCAGATCTGACAGCTCAGCCATCCTGCTCCTCTTCCATGGAAAACAATGAATCCCCACTCTCCATGATAGTCTACCTCACGGTTCCCTGTGTCTGAATTAGAGGAGAACCCTTGAAAAAACTCATAATCTACCTCCTACTGGTGCTCCTGATTGCTAGGCTTGCCCAAAGTTCCTCAATACCTTGTCTCCAACAGGGCCTCAGGACAATAGTAGCTTCTCTCCTAGATAAGGGAAGATCAAATGACTAAGGCAGCACAGGGCTTCACAGCTCTGGATTCTACCCTAGGGGCAGACAGTACTCTAGTCTGGGAAATATGTATTTTAGTAGAAACTATTCCAGTCTCTCAGAGCACTTTCTGTTCCTCTTCCAAGAGGTGTGTATTCCATTACACAGTCACTGGCCAGGGCAGCCTACCATTTTCTTCATAGCTCAGAAATCCTGCAGCCAAACTTAAGTCACATAAAACAGTAACTGCTGTTTAAGGAAAAGGAGATCATGAATTAAAAAAAAACATTGAAGTGTCTATGGAAAGGCTTAGAGGTAGAAAAGCAACAATGCAAATGAGGTAATATAATCCCCAAAAATTATTTTAAAAATTGAAACAGGCTACATGGCCATGTCCTTCAGAGTCTAGGGATTTGTGTTAGAGCACACCACATGTTTAGTCACACATTTTCTCTCAGGTTGTTCATCTTAAACCTGTAAAATAATAGTTCTTTTAGGCAGGGCTACACCATTTTGTCCAGTTCTATTTTGGTCAAACTAGTGTTACTACTGTAGTTTGGATTTGTGATAAGTTCAGTTCTTTATCCACATTCTCAATTTCCTGTTCTTTGGATGCAAATGGCCAGTCAGAACAATTAATAATCATCTAAAATACATAAAATTGATCACCTCACTACTTATTTCTAATGTGAGCTACTGTCAAAGGCAAAGACCTTTGAGGCTTCTTCTTGTCCATCCCTTTTTGTAAGGACAGTACACCTGCTTTAAAGTTGGTCAGTGAACTCAATTCTTACACAGGTCCCTCTTCATATGGAAGTTTGCAATAAAATCAGAGGAAGTTGGAGGACACTCATTTACCAGTCTATTTTTACTTCACAATGACCAGTTTAGGTCCAGTCTTGAAGCAGTTTGCAGAACTTTCTTTCCCACACTGGGCAGCAGAAGCAGAATTAGATGTTCAAAGCAATTCTCAACTGCATAGTATGAGGCAAGCCTAAGCAACAGGAGACATTGCTCTAGACAGAAGTAAATAATCAACTCACTTGAGAAAAATGAGAAGAAATTCTTTTTTTTTTTTATTTTTATCTTGCAATACAATTCAGTTCTACATATCAGCCACGGATTCCCTTGTTCTCCATCCTCCCGCCCCCTCACCTTCCCCCCAGCGCGCCCCCCATTCCCATCTCCTCCAGAGCAAAGCCTTCCCCACAGACTGAGATCAATCTGGTAGACTCAGTCCAGGTAGGTCCAGTCCCCTCCTCCCAGGCCGAGCCAAGCGACCCTGCGTAGGCCCCAGGTTTCAAACAGCCAACTCATGCAATGAGCACAGGACCAGGTCCCACTGCCTGGATGCCTCCCAAACAGATCAGACCAATCAACTGTCTCACCAACTCAGAGAGCCTGATCCAGTTGGTGACCCCTCAGCCATTGGTTCATAGTTCATGTGTTTCCGTTCGTTTGGCTATTTGTCCCTGTGCTTTATCCAACCTTGGTCTCAACAATTCTCACTCTGGGAGTCCAAGTAGCGAGAATTGAAATTCTTAATGACCTGAAAAAAATGGAGAATAAAAGAAAATAAGAGATTAGAGCAGAGATGCATTTAAACAAAATCAAATTTTAACAGTGAAACAAATAATTGTCTTTTTAAAAAGATAAATAGAATTGAAAAAAACACAAGGCTCTATTGACTTTCAAAAAGAAACACCATTCTTGGGCAGAGGGAATGGTATTAATAAGATCACCATGGCCCTATGTGCAAAGTTAGCTGCTGAGACCTGTGACCTGGCACACACAGCTACAGCTATTGGAAATAACCATGACAAGCAGGATTGAAAATATCTGCATAGGATAATTTATTGTTCAAAATTCAATACTCATGGGCTCAAGCTAACCTTCCCAAATTGTCCACCCAAAATCTAGGCTGCTTTCACTCACATGGCATGGATCAATACATGCTGGGGAATTACAAAATCACTGATCCTGCCACTATCAGGTGGTATTTCATAATAGTGACTTCTGTAGCTGTTTGCGTACCCTGTTTGCCCCAGCAGAATACACAATAAATTATTCTTTCTATTCTAGTCTCCAAGCACACAAAAATCCTTTTCCTATTACTGAAATGGACAGTTGACTACATAACCCAAATTTTTAATTTAAAATCTCAGTGGTAATTGAGTTCTTCAATCTAAAATTGTAGTTGGTTCAATCACAAGGACAACACAGTGAAATTGATTGTGCTCATGGCTGCCAGAGCCAACATAAGAAAGTTTGTCTCAGAATTTTTTTTCTACAAGGCTGGAGGTACTTCTCTAAGAGAATATGCCTCCCCAGGGATAAATTTTTCCACACACCTAAAAGTTTAAAGAACAAGAATATCTTAAATAATGACATGCATCAAGTGGTGGTTAATGTCAGAAGAGAAGCCAGTCTGGCACAGATTTTGCATGCCACTTGTGCTGTCATCCTTAAGTCTCTCTTAAGTCTGGCCTGAGGTAGCCCATTAACAATATAAATAGGGCAGGAGAATGCAAGTTTAGCCACTTAGGCAGATGGAGATTTATAGAGCAAAATTATCTTTTTGATCATGCAGTATGATCTAAATACAAATATATCATGATGCATGACTTAAAGGAGAAATAGAACATAATGCATAACCTAAAAGATATATTTAAAGAATGCATCAATGCCACAATTCCCACACAAAGGACATAGAACACAAATATAAAAACCAGCATGGGAAAGTCACCTATTCATACTGTGAATAGTGGTCTCGAATGAACAGCTATTCTGAGCTATTCTAACTTGAGAATAAGACTTCTTCTGCCTAAAAGTAAGCTGGTTCAGAAGACCACAAATGCTTCTATGCAGGACCAGAACAAGTTCATTTTAACTAAGCCCTGACTGCTGTCTATCTCAAGGCTGTGATATCACTGTACAGAATTTTATTTTTTATTTTTGGTTTTTCTGTTGCTTCAGTGGCCCTCCTGGAACTCATTCTGGAGACCACGCTGGCCTTGAACTCAGAGATTCACCTGCCATTGCCTGTTGGGTGCTGGGATTAAAGGCATCCACTACAACCACCTGGCTTTCAAGAATTTCATTTTTTACGTTTTTTAGTTTTTCAAAACAAGTTTCTCTGTGTAGCCCTGGCTGTCCTAGAACTCACTCTGTAGACCATGCTGGCCTTGAACTCACAGAGCTCTGCCTTCTTTTGCCTCCCAAGTTCTGGAATTAAAAGTGTGCACCACGCAGGGCTGGAGAGATGGCTGAGAGGTTAAGAGCACTGACTGCTCTTTTAGAGGTCCTGAGTTCAATTCCCAGCAACCACATGGTGGCTCACAACCATCTGTAATGAGATCTGGTGCCCTCTTCTGGCCTGCAGTCATACATGCTGTATACCTAATAAATAAATAAATCTTTCATTTTTAAGCTTTGTTTTATGTATATGTGTGTTTACCTGCTTGTGTCTGTGTGCAGTATCTGCAGAGACCAGAAGATGGAATCAGAGCCCTTGCAACTGGAGTTATAAGCAACCATAGTTTCTGGCATATGGAGTTAGCTCACTCCCACAGATGAGTGATTGTTGAGTACAATTCATGCCAGCTTGTCCTCAGGTACACCTCAAGCATTGTTCTGGCATTTGAACCTTGGGCTTTCTCACCCAAAGGTCTATCTCTAAAAATTCTTCAAAACTCCACAGCTCTTTGTAGATGCCTGATTGCCTTAGATTTAGACAGACTTCAGTTCAAGTTTCAGGATCTTCTCATAAACTGAATGTTTTCTAGATTCACCACCATTCAGAGCTCCAAACTGAATGTTTTGCAGGCATTGGGGAAGCAGAAAATGATCCCATTCAGACAAGTGAGACTTTACGCTTCAAAGTTCCTTTTCTCTCCTTATAGGAGGTATAAACTCAAGAAGGCGAACACCTGACATGTGAGATTCTGTGCTCCAATTGCTGCCTATTTACCACATTGGAGATAAACTCACTCTTGTGGCTTGGATTAAATGGTCAACCATCTTTTAAAGACTTTTAGTGTCAGTTCCTCTCCTCTTTGTATTCTTTGTATTTTCCCCTCATTTTGTGGAGATTTGAGTTTAGAAAACTCTTGGACTAGTTATCCCAGTGCCCCTGCAGTTCATGTGGTGGCAGCTAAGGCAGTGCAGCACCATGACAGGTTCAACATCACACGTTCCTTCTGTGAAGATACTTGTGATGGTAAAATCCTGTATTACATGGTTCACATATACAGAGTATTTTTATATATGATTATTAATTTATTCAAAGAAAACTGGAAATGTCAGAGTTTTAATGTCTGTGTTGCATTAATAAATTTTCCTATATCGTGAGTCATCGTACATTTACTAAATGAACTAGGACAGAAAGAATATTTTTCAAGTCCTACTACTGATAGAACTTTTCTGCATAGTGATTTTGTTGATGCATCAAACATACACCTGGAAAACTAATTACTTGTATACTTGAATCAAGTTCAACAAGCATATTAAATATGAGGACTGCTATATATCTTCTAATTCCTCTAAGAATCAAGAATGTTATGTCTTTCCATATCCCTATTCTCATATGACTTGTATCCAGAGAGACATATGACATATCTAGTAAAGAAAGCTTAACCAATAAAAGATTTTTACCATTCAATTCACAATTTGACTTTCTGTACTCATTGACTTGTCTTATATGGATTAAGGTTTCCTCAAAATAACTGCCATTTGACTCTTGACTCTAACTGCGCCCTCTGTTAGTAGCACAGTCACAACAAGTATACAAAGTACAATACCATTACTATTCACTATGTGCTTATTAGAAAGATTAAAAATATAATTATCACCTCTTCACTATGTATACTTTTGTAATATGAGTAGGATAAAATGAATTAATTGTCAGTTCTATAACATATTTTCCATGGTGCTATGATTCAAATGGTAATATCTGGTAAGTCACTGTTCCCTTGTCTTTTTTTTAAAAGAATGCTTTGCAAATTTAATAATCATTGATGTACTTTAATCTGTGTTATTTACACTGTTGCTTTTGTTTAAAACTTCCAGGACACATTTTAATTTCCTCAGAGGCACATTTGTATCAATTAGCACAAGAAAATAATCTTTCATCTCCTCTAGAACTTTGAGGATACTCTTCAGTTTTATGGTTTTTCCAATTTATACTAAAATATAGTACCAGAAAATATATGTTATTTTCCTTAAAATTGTCCAAAATTTATGTTACTATCTTCAGTGAATCTTAGAATATGACTAATTTATTCACCTAATATTAATTCTCAATCAAATGACAGATCAGCATCCAAAACCTAGGGACAGTTGACCTCTTATTTTAAAATGTGAAGGAAAATACACTGTCTTACCAATAATAGTGAGGTTCCTGTAGGCCTCAATCATCACCTCTTTGTAGAGATTCTTCTGGGAAGGATCCAGTAAAGTCCATTCTTCCCAAGTGAAGTCGACATGCACATCATCATAGGTCACTGAATTCTAAAATATCCCATACATGTGTACAAGAGAAACTATAATACTGACAACAATGTATATGTATACTTCTTGGAGAGTAGAGTAAAATAATTCTGATGCTCCCCACACTTACTTCATGACATACAAATTATAATGTAGTCAACAAGTCACTTTAGAAGGAAACTGAATAAGAGGATCACTTCTGTCATTTCTGTACCCTTTGAATGGAATATCACCTTGCAAGAAAAATGTTTATTGACAAACATAGAGACAATTAAACAGATTAACAGTACAGAGTACACATGAGAGAAATTGTATGAACAATTACTAACTGTAGAGAAGAAAAATAAGATGGATAAACTAGGTGTATTGGCACATGCCTTTAACTGTAGGACTCAGAAGAGAAAGGCCTCTGAGTTGAATCCCAGCCTAGTGTATGCAATCAAGCCTAGGCAAACCAATAGTACATGTTAAGATTCTGTCTCCCAAGCAAAAATCAGTAGAAAAAGAAAGATAGAAAGAACTAAGAAGTTTTTCCTGTAGTTCCTACAAAGTGTTATGCATTTACTTTAGTTCTGTAGTTGTCAAGAATCCTGAAGTGCCCCAATTCAAACTATAACAAAAATATTAATTTACTAAAAGGTACTATAATAGTTTTAAATAGTTATAAAAGGAAACATGAAAGCATTAGCCATAAAAATGTTGATCATAAATAATCAACACATGGCAAGAGAGATGGAAAGCTAGTAAAAAGCTCTTGCTGGTGTTGGATAGAGGTGGGCTCAATTGCCAGTACTTATATGAGGGAACACAACTATCCATTATTCCAAGTTCAGGGTTACTGAGACCATCTTTTGATCACTGTGAGGACTCGGTACCCACATAATGCATATCCATGCATTCAGATAAAATACTCATATTCATTTAAAAATTCAAAATAAATGTAACAGGCAGAGGAAGTTCATGCACCTGCAATGCAATGATTCACATGGCTCAATCAATATTAATATCATGAATACATGCCAAATAGAGAAATGGAATGACAACTGGTGCCAAATTTTAAAATTCAAGATATGAGTGAAGCTCAGTACAACAGCATATGCTTGACATGTACAAAAACCTACATCCCAAGCCCATCACCCAATAATATAAGAACAAAACAGCCAGGAATGTTCACCCACTTTAATCCATGGAATTGGGAGCCAGAATCAGGGGGATTTCTGAGTTCCAGGCCAGCCTGGTGTACAGAACTCCTTTCAGGCCATGAAGCACTACACTGACAAACCTTGTATTCAAAAATAACCAACATAATAAAAGACCAGGTTAACAAACTCCCTTAGCACTGAATAGCAATTGCTTCTACTCTATCTTCTGTGATTTTGAGATAGATTCTCTAATGGTGAAGGCATGACAATACCAGGAAGCTGGCTGATTAGTTTCAACCACAACTCAGTATAGACAAAGAACAGGAAATCTGTTGAGGCTATAGAGATGCATATCACACACCTAGTGAGGAGTTTGCTCCCAAAAGGCTTCTCCTACTAAAGAAGCAATCAAAAGAAAGTCACCAAGGAGAGACACATTTTCCCATATATCATTGTGTCTGAGAGGTTTTTCATTCAATCAATGATGTTCTAAACCAGGTACCTATAGGTTCATGATCATCTATGAAGAAAATGCTTTTAGTTACTTCAATGATCCTCATAGTCTGCAACAGCCCCTACACTGTTTCACATGTTCAAGTCTCTTCTGACACTCAAGACAGACTCTTGATGGTGACATTTGTAAATTCCGAAAATGGATTATAACTTTCCAACATACAGTGGCACAGAATGCCATTCAAATTCTAAAATAGAGAAATGGATACATAGCAAAGGGAAGATTAGGTAAAGGCAAGACTGAAGTAGAGCAGGACAGACATCAAATTCTCTATCTCTGTCTCAGATGCATGAGGATCCAATATCAGCAGGCTCAGATGGCCCTATCCATGCAATTTCTCATATATTTATTTACCTCATCTCAGCCAGGGCTCCATGGGAGATGTCTCATACTTTAGATATCCCAACATCATGTGGTCACAAAATGCAATCCAGGCTGTTGTGTAATATTAAGATGTGTTATATTTGTCTGTGCTGTGGAACAATTATTTTAAAGATGCAAAGATATGTTGTATTCTTTTATGTTGCATATGTTTATCTCTGTGAGGCTGTGATATTTGTCTAAAATACTAATTTGTCTAATAAAGAGTTGAACAGCCAATAGCTTGGCAGAAATGTTTAGGCAGGGCTGGCAGGCAGAGAAAACACTTGGGAAGACAAAACTGAAAAGAAAAAAGGAAGGAGCAAGAAAAGGAGAGGACACCAGGGGCCAGCCACCCAGCTACACAGCAAACCATGGAATCAAAAGTAAAGAGAGGTATACAGAATAGAGAAAGATAAAAGCCTAGAGGCCTAAGGTAGATAAGTTAGGAAAAGATGGCTAGATACAAACCAAACTGAGGCCAAGCACTTATAAGAAAGAGTAATCCTTCCTGTGTATGATTTATTTTGAGAGCTGAGTGGCAGTCCCCCAAAAGAGTAAAGAGTTAAAAAACAAAAACCAGCAACACCAGGCTTCATCCTCACAACTCCATAAATGGTATCTCACAGTCTCCTCACTGGGTTTCTGACTCTCAAACATAGAAGCCTGCAACAATGCTGAACTGAACATCCAGACTAAGAATCCATGACCTTAAATATTGATTCTTTCTTGTTTCCAGGACCAGTAGATGATGGGTGATCCTGCAAAGTTTGACTTCTTAATTCAGGTGCACACTGATATGCTGGACCACAGGTACAGCAAGTTTTGTATGAAGTTGCTTTCTAGGAGTAGGGATTACCTTGTATAATCCTTGCATGATTTTTGCCACCTAAAGTCCTGATATCTTCAACATTCTTTGAAAAGACAACATATTTAGGTTCTACCTAACAACAAAATCACCTTTGGTGTTTCATTTTTTGTTATAACTTGCTTTTATCTTGCTGTGATTAAAGTTTGCATTCCACATATTCTATCAACCTTGTGACATTTAGGTTCAGGGTCCAGGTCACACATTGAACAACATAAAGAGGGAAAGAAGGCTTCAAGTCTACCCCCTTGGACAGATGGGAATCTTACACAGGAAAGACATTTCCAAAATTATTACTTAAGTACTCTAGTGATGTGAAACAGCAGGACCTTCTTAGGTGACAAGATCCTGAGGTGAAAATCACAAGGGATGAGAAAGAGAGGAAAAGTATAAGGTAGAAAAGATAAAAGCTGGGATGGGGAGATCTTGCACAAGGTATGTCTCATGTCAACTATGCATCTTAAGAAAAGTAGCAGCTTTATAATACTTCTAGGGGCAAAATGGAAGGAAATGGGAAACTTTTAGGAAGTCAGCAGAAAGTATCATACAATAGGACAGACTCAGAGAGGAGGCTAATCAAACCATGCTGCATATGGTGAAACAGGATATCTCAAGACTATTACTGACTAAGCCCACAGTGATCTGTGGATAGATAACCATAGCCATATTTGGTGAAAGAGTTGGATTCTTGGGATCTGAAGCAAACCCACCACAAAGGCCCTGATTCAAGACCATTGCCTGCTCTTCAAAGCATATTCCTGGTTTTAGGGAAGGAGCTCTGTTCTATTGTCAATATGTTATGGCTTTAGGGAAACTCCCAAGGCTTAGGATCCAGGTTGTTACAGGCTCTTCCAACAATATTCCTAATCCCTGACTGAGCGACAAAAGGAAACCATTGCTTGATCAGTATAGAACTTAATAAAAGAGTATACTACTTTTCTTTTTTCTTTTCTTTTCTTTTTTTCATTGAGACATGTTTTCACTGTGTAGTTTTGGATCCTTTCCTGGACATAAGTCTGTAGACCAGGCTGGGCCCAAACTCACAGAGATGAACCTGACTCTGTCTCTTGAGTGAGTGCTGAGCAAAGTCGAGCACCACCACCACTGAACTGTTAGTGTTTTACTTTTCAAATTGTTGTCACCTGGTTTTATATCATGCATCTGGCACAACTAGGATTTTGTCAAGAAGAATACTGGAACTTTTTGGCATGCCAGGACTTAAGGTTGGTTATGACCATGTAATGCCTCAATGAGCAGCTAGTTAGAATCCCATTCTTTGATATAGTGTTAGGCCTAGTGGCTTGTTGTATATCAGATGTGGCTCCTTTGTAATGGTTTGCAGTCAAATATCTGGACAATCCTGGTGAATAAATGTATATCTTATTGTCCTAATCTCTAACTGGCCTGGCTACAATACTCTTATCTTTCAGTGTTTTTATTTTGTTTGTTAAGACAGGGTTTGTCCATGTAGATTTGGAGCCTGTCCTGGATCTGGCTATGCAGACCAGGCTAGTGTAAAACTCACAGAGATCTTCCTGGCTCTGCATCCTGAGTCCTGGCATTTAAGGTGTATGTAACCACTGCCTGGCAGGTTTTTTTTTCCAGGCAGTACTCCCTCAGTTAAATTCTATTTTGTGAGACTTGCTATGTCTTAAGAATTAGTAAATGCTTCATATCATTATTTCAACTCCTCTCTCTCACACCTTAGTTGTGGAGTGCTACCCAACACATGAGATGCCTTTTACAACCTCCACAAAATTAACTATAAATGGATCTTACACATGAAAGTTAAATACAAAGTGCTGAACCTCTAGAAGGTACTGGACAAAGTAGGCCTGCTTTCAATGAGTGCACCAAAAGCATGTTGAAGTTGACTACAAAGATGTTTCTTTACACACCTCCCTACTCCCAATTCTGTGAACAGATTTGGCCCACAGAGCAAAGTTATCCAGAGGCCTACCCTGGGAATAGGAAGTTTCAAGGACCATTTGGGACCTCACAGGACAGGGATTCTGGCTGAAGTTTCCCACCCAGATCTGAGAAGGACCCACCACTCTGGCTCCTGAACCTTACTCACAATGCTGTGGTTTCCCAACTCACCCAGGTTTTCTGCTCAGCTCTCTGCACCAGCACACACAGCACAGCACACAACACAAAACTGCTGCTGTCAGTTTCTCTTCAAAGTCAAGCTTGAAGCTAGCAGCTGGAAGAACCCTGTACCACTTCTGACTGGCAGATCACCTGGAGTGCCTGACTGGATAGTGAGGCCTGAGTGACAAGAGCACCTCCCATAGGGTTACACTGTGCTTAAAGTCACAGCACAATGGTTTCTGACCCTGCCTTCCACCACAGACCCAGACCTTTTCTAAACATTTGCATTTCAATAGCACTTGCCCCTGGCTCCAATAGTAGACCCTGCTATCTTTCTGCTCTTGGTAGGTACTTCCCCTTCTTCATCCTGAACACAGTGTGGCTAGCATGTACAGCCCACTATTATATGTCGAGGTGGAGTGATTCCACGTCACACAGGTGGAAAGGTGCTCAGAATATTAACAACCAAAGAGAGATTAGAAGACAGAAAAGGAGATGATTGTTTTGTGACTTCAAGTTGAGGTCAGGTGAATTGAACCCACTTTTTACCTAGTTGTCACAGGGACTTCATACAACCAGGAAAGAAATGCAGGAAGTAGATCACAAACAAGATAACAGGTTTTTCTCTCATCAGAAATGGCTTCGTTGCTTTAGGATTTTTATTCCTGAAAATCAGAGCACACTGTTGGCAAATGAATAATAATAAAGGGTTGGCTTCAAGGAAAGTTGAATATTTAAAGCATAATGAAGCTAGGAAGAATATGCTTGCAAGCACTGTTAATAGTCAGCATATCTTATTACTAGGGCAGTTGAAAAAACAAAACAAAAAATCCACTGCATTATTCAAGCTTCTGTACATGAACCGTGTTATGAATTGTATAAAGAAGGCTATGGCAGGTAGAGAGCCAAGGTGCCCTGCTGCAGGTGACAGACAAAGACGACATTCAAACAGCACTGAGTGAAGAGGTCTATTTAGTGGAGGAAGAGAGAAGGGGAAGAGAAAGAGGAAAAAAGGGTGGGGGGAGAAAGAGAGGGAGGAGTGCAAGGGTCCGCACACTTCCTGGGAGGAAAGCAGGAGAGAGAGAGAGAGGGAAATGGGTGGAAATTTCCCTTAAGAATAAGCTTTTATGTCAGGACATTGAATGCCGACAAGGGCCAGGATCAGAATATTAATAAACAGGACTGGTAGAATGAATCTCTCCATGTGTGTACAAAGTGGATTTATTAGAATGTCTCACAAGCTGTGGTAGAGCTAGTCTAACAATGGCTGTCTACCAATGGAAATTTGAAAAGTCCAGTAGTTATTCAGTACATGAGGCTGGACATCTCAGCTGGGCTGGTCTTGAGTATACACCACAATTTTAAGGAAGTAGGCTCTAATGCTAGTAAAGTAAAAAAAATTGGTAACCAGAGCTAGGGCAAGCAGGTGAAGAGAGAACTTCCTTCTTCAATATCCTTTACATATGTAGGCTGACCCCAAGAGTTGCTACCCAGATTAAAGTTGGATCTTATTCTTTGTTGATTAGTTTTTTGGTGATTTCAAGAAAGGTTTTATCGTTGTATCCCTGAAACTCATTCTGTTGAGCAGGCTGGCCTCAAACTCAGAAAATCCAAATGCTTTTGCTTCCTGGGGTTAAAAGTGAGCACTGCCACCAAGCAGCTAAAAGTGGATCCTATCACCTAAAATGATCCAAATTAAAGAAGTGTCTTTAACTTCAAAACCTTTAAGAAAAATCCCTCACAAGTTTACACAAATATTTTGGGTTTTAATTAATTAAAGAGGTAGTCAGCTTGACTATTAAGAATAGCGATCACTCCAGACAAGACAGATAAAATGAGAAAGATTTCTTAACTTCGGGAGGCAAAGAGAGCATGGGAGTTATTTCCAAAACAATGCTTTTGCTTAACAAAGGAATCATGTGGATTTTGATTAGGAAATCTGGACACATTCCTGTAGCACTCTGCATAATCTTAAGCTTGCTAAGTTAACAAATCCACTTCTGATCATGATCACAATATAAAAGCAGAGACATTTATGGATATTCCTACCTCAAAGTTGTGCAGGAACATATATAAATGATGGAAAGAAATGTCTCTGGCATGTTCATCTTGTACCACAAGGTCTTAGCTGAAAATGAAGGAAATGACCCAGTAAAAAGTAGATTGCTCTGGGGCCTATGTGACCAGTCAATCTTGATGTTTGATCTAAAAGGTAACTGTACCATTGCCACAATTCTCACAGATACAAAATATAGAGAACACAAATACAGATATCTTCAAGGAAAAGTCACCTAAGAGCACTATTTACTTTGCTCCTAGATAGACGATTATAATGATCTCTATCAACCTTAGATCAAAACTGTTTTTCCCTCTCTGAGCAGGCTGACATAGCAGGGGATCACAGCTGCTTGCATGCTACACCAGCAGGCCTTCATTTGAATGAGCCCTGGCTTATTTTATGGCTAAGGGCTATGACATCACTGTAAAAAATTTTATTCTTTCCTTTTTCTATCTTTTTAAAAAATTATGTATACAATATAAGACCAGAAGAAGGAAGGATTTACCTGGGACTAAAATTATAATAAATGGTTAGCTATCAAGTGGGTTCTGGGAATGGAACCTGGGTCCTCTATAAAAACACTCAGTTCTCTCAATTGGTGAGTGGTCAATCTAGCCCCTTTTTAATTTAAAATTTCTTTCTGTAAATTGATACACAAGAGCAATTACATCACTTTCCCCTTTTATCTCTTCATTCTATCACTTCCCAAATCCTTTCCAACTTCTCACTTATTAAGTTAGGTGAATTAGTAAGCTGAAATACATTAATACAACCTGCTGCATCCATTTTGTTAGATATATATATATACATATATATACATATATACATATATACATATATCCATATATCCATATATCATATATATCCATATATCATATATATATATATATATATATATATATATATATATATATATATATATATATATATATATATGAGAGAGAGAGAGAGAATGGGCTGACCATGTTGTACTGGATAAACAATTAGGGATCTCATCTTTGCCTGAGGTTAATTCTCTCTAGAGAATTCCACACTTTCATCAGCATCTGGTATCTAACCCTGACTGGGTTACCTTGGATAGGAAACATAATTAAGAATAGAAAACATAGGTAGGAAAATGAATCACCAGTTAAGTGCACTGAAGATTCTTTCAGAGCATCCAGCTTCCATTCCCAGTACATTTAGATGGTCACTAATATCTGCAATGCCAGTATCAGAGGTCCTGACACCATCTCCTTGCCTCCCTGTCCACCATAAGAAAAGGAGACTTAGATCATAAAAATTATTTTTCGAGCTGGAAGTGGCAGTTCATTCTTATAATGCCAGCAAACTGGACTCAGAGGCAGGAAGATCACTGCGAATTTTAAAGCCTATGCCACAATCTGCACAAACACATGCACACACACACATACACGCACACACACACACACACACTCACACATACACACACAAAAAGAAGAAAACTGAATTACATACAAGAAAAGGACCGGGGCTGGAGAGATGGCTCAGAGGTTCAGAACACTGGCTGTTCTTCCAGAAGTTCTGGGTTCAGTTCCCAGCAATCACATGGTGGTTCACAACCATCTGTAATGAGATCTGGTGCCCTCTTCTGGCCATGTAGACAGAACACTGTATACATAATAAATAAATTAATAATTTAAAAAAAAAGAAAAGAAATGAGCACTGGAGAACTAGAATTATACAATACCTCTTAAAGTCATTTCAAGTGTCTGCCACTGGTCCCATAGAATCATTTTCAAAAATAAATATGGCTAAGATCAAAAACACTGAAGACAGATTATGTTGGAGAGGATGTGGAACAAGGGGAACACTCCTATACTGTTGGTGGGAGTGCAAACTTTTAGAGCCGCTTTGGAAATTAGTATGATGCTTTCTCAGAAAATTGGAAATCAATCTCCCTAAAGACCCAGCTCTACAACTCTTGGGCATATACCCAAGGAATGCTCAATCATACCACAAGGACACATGTTTGAACAGAGCAGCATTATTTGTAATAGCCAGAACCTAGAAACAGCCTAGATACCCTTCAACTGAAGAATGGATGAAGAAAATGTGGTACATATACATAATGGAGTACTATTCATCAGAGAAAAACAATGACATCATGAAGTTTACAGGCAAATGGATGGAACTAGAAAATATTATCTTGAGTGAGGTAACCCAGACTCAGAAAGACAAACATGGTATGTTATAACGATATTTTATTTGTGCTGAAATGTGATTTGTATGTTAATAAAGTTACCCGGGGGTCAGAGGTATTAGCAAGCCATAGAGAGAGCTGGGCCTTTAATCCCAGCACTTGGTAGGCAGAGCTAGGAAGATCTCTGTGTGTTCAAAGATACAGCCAGTATTGGAGACACATGCCTTTAATCTCAATACCAAACATAGAAGACCTGGAGGTCTGCATAGACAGGGAGTGACTAGGTGGTCATGTGGTTAGGTTTACAACCAATGAGAAGGCAGAACAGAAACTCTATAAAAAAGACAGACACAGGAAGTAGGTCTCTTTTTCAGAGAGTTACAACAACAGCAACAGTGAAGGGTAAGGTTTTTAGCTCTTAGCTATTGCTCTGACCTCTTGGCTTCATCTCTGTATTGGCTCTGTGTTTCTTATTTAATAAGATGGTTGGTTAATCTACAGTATGTCCTCACTCATCAGTGGATAATAGATGTAAAGCAAAGGGTAACCAGATTGCAACTCAGCTGCAGACAGGCTAGCTAGTAAAGAGGACCTAGGCAAAAATTTGATTTCCAGCATACACATAAAAGCACACAGTCATCTTTAATTCTGGTTGCAGAGAAAGAGAGACTGAGTGAGAGTGGGAGAACTCTATCAATTGGATGCTGAACAAATGAATGCAGGTGTGTCCTCTCAGAGGGGAACAAAAGGAGCAGGGATCAGTCTGAGTCCCTATATGGACACATTTAGAGGTGTGACCAGGCCTCTCCAACTGCTGCTTGGAGAATCAAACTTACAAGGCCTTTTAAAGTAAGTAACAAAAAAATTAACTCAAACTCACAGCAACTAACATCTCACACTAGCCAGCACTTGATAGAATCTCTTCAAAGTCATGCTGGGAATTCATACTACTGCCTCAGTCCGTGAGTACTATGACTCATGCCACAGGCTCTGTTTTTGTTTCTTTTTAGAGGAAGCAGAATAGTCTTTGTCCTCATGTCATTCCTGTCCACATTTGAGGTTCTGCCTTTGGGAGAAGTTCAGAGACATGATTTTGGCCTACCCTGAAGGCATACCCTGAAGATGCAGCCCACCAGAAACACAGACCTTATATAAAACGAAGTAATGATGACAGAATGAACCTGAGATTGAAACCACAGGGTTTGAAAGAATGAATACCTATTCTTCACGCTCTATTCTGTGATAAAGATCAGGCGATCTCACTGTTACTTTCTTTCAATGGTCATTTCCTGTAGTTGAGTGGTCAGTCTGCACCTTCTGCTTCACCTGCATCTTGGTGAGGAAGGTTTGGTGGGATGGTGGCTCTCTGGTGCTCCTTGTGGGTAGATGAACATAAATGAATTTGAAGTATCATAAGGCAAAGATAATGAACAGACCACCCTGAGTCCTAATCAAATGTTTGAGAAAGCTTGTTTACCAGTGATTCGGTGACACCGCAAATGATTTTGTCCTGTGCTTCAGATGCCCCCTCTGGGGAACTCAGCTGTCTCCTCTATTTGAAGGGAAGTGGTTATCCCAGCTATCTGGTTTTCTCTGCCCTCATAGCACATGCTCCAAGTAACTAAGGAGATAGCCTGTTCAGGCTCATTCACAGCTGCAGACGCAGAATTCAGCTTCGCTGCAGAGTCCACAAGCCTGTGGGTTAACAAGTCAGGAAAAAAATTGCCATCGTTCATAATCACCCCAGTCATTTAGAGGTTCCCCAAATATCTTGAGAGGTCACTCTAACCATATAACTATTGATGGAGAAGACATATAAGGTCAGAACATGGTCACCAGACTCAACAAGTCACCTCACTGACAACAGAGGAACACAGAGCAGCTGGGAAGTAACTAAAGTTAGCCATTGTGGTTGAAGTAGAGTGATGTCCTGCCTTGAAATGGGCACATCTCATTAATCTCTCCCACTTTAATGTCGGTCTCATCAATGCCTATCTACCAAAAGGAATGAAAGCCAAGAGTTCCCAGCATAAAGCATTGGCCTTACCAGTTCCCGACTTCTGAACCAGAACAATTAATACCCTGGAATCCTTGAATTTTAAGAGGCATGACAAGCAGGGAAGTTCTGTTGGTTCCCAGAGACTCCAGCTTTCTGTTCCCCATTACTGGAAGATTCAGCACAAGCCCACTTCCTCCAGGAAGATTCCCTATTCTTGCACAGAACTCATTTCATGATTCTCTTGACCATTTCTTTCTTGATGTTTTACATTGAGGCTGAAGGTCAGCTTTCTTCAGTCACTCTCTGGTTTCTCTAAACTCTCCATTCTCTTTCTGAATTAGACTCTTCAGTATGCCATCATGTTCATCAGTAAATGGTGAAGGCACTGAATAAACTTCCCAAGGACAGTGGGTGTTGCCACAACATAGTGACATCACAGAGGATGCCAGGGCTCTCCAGGATACATTTGAATGTCTAGGGAAGAGCTGCAGATGTCATAGGAACTGATATTGCTAAGAGCTTTCCTTACACTAGATGTCAAGTTTTCCTTTGCAGGAGCCTCTGCTGGGATACAAGGGAAGCCCTTCAGCATCCCCTTCATCCAAAGCCAGAGATCTCTCCCTGATTGATTGAACATCCTTCAGTTCTTTCCCTGTGTAGAACTGAATCTTTATCTGCTACTGAAATTTTATGTACACAAGGCAATAATATCATAGAAATTTATATATGCTAAAGTTCATCATAAGTACCTGTAACTGAGGTGACTGGCCACACTAGTGGAAACCCATGAACTGTTGACTGGTGGCTGTGGAGCCCCCATGAGACTGGACTATGTCCTCTGGATACAGAAGATGGTTGTTTGGCCCAAACTGTTTGAGAGGTACCCAGACAGGGGATAGGGATCTATCCATGGTCAATGGACAGGCTTCTGGAACCCAGTGCCTGTGGTGTGACACCTTGAACAGCCTTGGTTTAGTGTGGAGGGGGTTGGACCTGCCTAGGCTCAGTGTTCTGGACTCTGCTGACTGCGCATGGGAGACGTTGATTTGGGGGATGTGGGGATGTGCAGTGGCTTGGGAGAGAGGGATGGGGGTGGGTAGAGGGAGGAAGGGGGCTCTGTGGACAGTATGTGGGGTGAGGAGAAAATTTCTTAATAATGAAAAATTAAAAAAAATACAAGAAAGATGTAAAATAAAAAAAAAAAGTACCTACATCTCCTTATCTCTTTAGCCACAAGACATTATAGACTTAATGCTGACTGAGAAGGACACTTGTTAAACAACTTCCTGGTAAAGAGTCTACAGGAAACAGCTAGGCAGAGTTATGCTAGAGGAAGAGGCTGATACAGCTTAGGAACAAGTACCCATAGGAGCGTGATATTGTCATGGAGCCCAATGTGACTAAAATCTGTGTTATCAGCATATGTGTAGTGGGTGTTGTACTCTCTGTTCAGTAGCTCAAAGTGGTCTGCTATTACTGGGTAGTAAAGATGGTCAGATAGCTGGAGTCTTCCACACAGAACATGAGTTTCCCGTAGAGCAAAGTATATTCAGGAAAATCCTTTGCAAGCCCCTTCATAGTTAGCAACACAGACACTCGGGTTCCACTGGACACTCTAGATCAATGGTTATTTTTTTTTTCCAATTCTCTGACCCTTTAAATTTTTAAATAGCATGAAGAGTAGTTCCTCGTGTTGTGGTGAGCCCTAAACTTAACTGTTTCATTGTTTCTTAACTTTAATTTTGCTATTGTTTTATTAAAGTTTTATTATTTATTATGTATACAGTATTCTGTATGCACATACCCCTGCAGGCCAGAAGAGGGCACCAGATATCATTACAGATGGTTGTGAGCCACCATGTGGTTGCTGGGAATTGAACTCAGGATCTTTGGAAGAGCAAGGAGTGCTTTTAACCTCTGAGCCATCTCTCCAGCCCTAATTTTGCTACTGTTATGAATTGTAATTCAAACATTTGATGTGCAGTATATCTGATATGCGACCCCCAATAGGGTGGTGACCCACACAGGTTGAGGACCACAGCTCTGAATGTAGGCAGAAATCTCCTCAAATCCTGGCAGTGATGGGGGGGCAGTGTGATTCTTAGTTTTTATTATTAGACTGAATCAAACTAGTCACCTGGGAAAGGGACCCTCAATAGGAATTATATAGATCAGATTTTTCTTTGAACTTGTCTCTGGGATTTTATTAACTGTTGAATAAGATAAGACTCCCTAAAATGGGCAGAATCATTTCATTGTCTGCAACCTGTACTGTGTAAGTATGAAGAAGCTAGAACATAAGCGTAAGCAAACAGGTAGCATGCTACATTTGTTTATCTCAGCTCTTGGCTGTGGATGTGACATGATTAGCTGAGTTCCTATCCTGATTTTTCATAAATGGAACTATTACCTGGAATTGTGGGCTATGATCAATTTTTCCCATTCTAAGTTGCTGTGCCTGATAATTCAGTGCAATAAAGATATTAAGAAAGCACTATATGACAGAGGGGTTTTCACAAGTCAGTGAGATGGTGTTTCATGAAATGCTCAACAGCACCTTATCTGTCTCAAAAGAAGAGATCCTACTTCCTCCTGAACCCAACCTGTGTTTCCCTGTCACAGTTTTACAAAGACCCAGAGACACCCAAAGACTCACAAACCACTTGTCCCTGTCAATAAGTGTCCCCTGATATTGTCTTGCCATAACAAGTACCATGCTAAATTCTTCTAATGTGTTATATACAAGCTTCACTTCAATGAATGTATTTTTCCTTGAATTTCCTGACCATTGGAATTTTCAGATATGGGGAACTGGGTCTGAATCCACTGTCTTGACAATGAATTTCAATCTTATGCTATGTCCTTCCTTGAAGGTCAGAAGAGACTCCTTAAAGCTGAGAGCAATGTAACACCATAAATTCCAGGTATGCGGGGGGTATAAGTAATGACTGGCAATGTGTCCACTAGTTACCTTATATTGGAGATTAACTCCAGGGCTGATGTACATAGATCCCAGTGAAAACTTGTCGGTATCACTCTAACTTCTGTGTCTCTTCAACAAGGTTTCTGTAAACGGATCTTTGACAAATTTCCTCCTTTGAAAGTAAATAGACCTTATCAGATGTGAAAAGTCACTTTGATTTTTTTCCTTCTCCTCCTAGGACATGAAACAGGCCCTTTTGAGCTACATGAAAGGTTATCCAAAGAGAATAAGGTCTGAAATAGCCACAGGTAAAGCTTTAGAATGCAGGTCTGAGGAACAGAGTGCAAAACAAGGGCAGGACAGCAGGCACACCCAGGAAATTCTTGGTTATGTCTTTGGCAGTTTAGCCTCTCTGCATGTCAGTTTCTTCTACCTAGAGAAAGATGGGTTGGGATACACCATGGAGATGGGTGCTGTCACAAGGCATGACTTATAAAATCACTTCCTTCATAAGTGGGACTTTGTTTTTTTTCATGTTTCTTTTTGTGTGTGGGGTTACAAGCTAGCATTTATATGACCTAAGCTGCACATCTATTTCTGGAGAACATCTCTTTCTGGGAACAAAGGAATCAGATATTAAACTTACAAAAATGCTGAAAATGATGCTTTAGAGCAGAGTATCACTTCACTTGGTTGAAAAAAATGAACACTTCCCTTCATGACTGTTACCAAATATTGTGCATAGTTCCTGTCCTTTGCTATTTGAAAAGACTCACCAGCCAGCTATTCTTTATTGATTAGCCACTTTCAGATGCTAAAAGTAAAGAAGATGGAGAGGGAAGGTAGAAATCAAAATGTTTGATCGTAAATATAGAGTTGTGTTTGCCTGTTCTAATCTCAGAATTCTAATCCTTTTCTGGCTAACCTAATAACAAATAAATGCCACCTGTGCCCATTGTTGTATTTTAATAAAAGCACATAAACGATTTTGGTGACTTACTATAACTCATGTAGTATGTATTAAGTCCAGTTATTAATATTTTCTTCTCTGTCTTGTTATTCTTATTTGGAACATTTGTTTGTTTGAGTGGAAGTGAACTGCCCCAATTTAAATGGGTGAAAAATTTTTAAATAAACTACTGTAACAGAATATGTTTGGGAGTTGTAAAAGTTTTTCCACTGAAAAAAAATCAGAATTTAAGAGGATCCTGTTACATGCTGGGGGCAGACATCAGAGTTAGCAAAGCTTGCAAAAACAGATTTTTTTCTTTTAGCACTTTGATGGAAGAAGCACTTCATTTTAATTTTTTTTTTTTTTTTTGTTTTTGTTTTTCGAGACAGGGTTTCTCTGTGTAGCTTTGCGCCTTTCCTGGAACTCACTTGGTAGTCCAGTCTGGCCTCGAACTCACAGAGATCCGCCTGGCTCTGCCTCCCGAGTGTTGGGATTAAAGGCGTGCGCCACCACCGCCCGGCTCATTTTCTTTAATTTTATAATTAATTTAATTTTACGTATCAGCCATGTATTCCCCCGTCCTCCCTACTACGGGTCCCCTCCCCTCGCTCTCCCCCCAATCCACCTCCCATTCCCATCTGGTCCAGTGCAAGGACTCCCCTGGGGATTCAGCTCAGCCTGGTAGATTTAGTTGAGGCCGGTCCAGTTCCCTCCTCCCTTCACCCAAGCTGAGCAAAGAGTCCAAGCATAGGCTCTGCGCTCCAAAAAAACCAGCTCATGCACTAAGGACAGGTTCTGGTACCACTGCCTGGGGGCCTCCTAAATAGTTCAAGCTAATCAACTGCCTCACTTATCCAGAGGGCCTGATCCAGTTGGGGGCTCCTCAGCTATTGGTTCATAGTTCATGTGTTTTCTCTAGTTTGGCTATTTGTCCCTGTGCTTTTTCCAATGATGGTCTCAATATCTCTTGCTCATACAATCCCTCTTCTCTCTCGCTGATTGTACTCCTGAAGCTCCACCTGGGGCCTGGCCTTGGATCTCTGCATCCACTTCCATCAGTCATTGGAGGAGAGTTCTAGCATGACATTTAGGGTGTTTAGCCATCTGATCACCAGAGAAGGTCAGTTCGGGCTTTCTCTTGTCCATTGCCAGCAGTCTATTGTGGAGGTATCTTTGCTGATTTCTGGGGACTTCTCTAGCACTTTTCTTCTTCCTATTCCCATGGGGTCTTCATTTATCTTGGTCTCTTTTTCTTTGTTCTCCCTCTCTGTTCCTGATCCAGCTGGGACCTCCTGCTCCCCTAAGCTTTCTTTCTCCAGACACTTGCCCTTCATTAACTCCCCTCAAGTCCAGTTTGCTCATGTAGACCTCATTCATTTCTCTGTTGTTGGGTGATTCCTGTGTCTTTCTTAGGGTCCTGTTTTCTAGGTAGCCTCCCTGGAGTTGTGAGTAGCACTCTAGTCATCCTTCGTTTTACATCTATTATCCACCTATGAGTGAATACATACCAAGTTTGTCTTTCTGAGTATGGATTACCTCACTTAGGGTGATATTTTTTCTAAATCCATCCATTTGCCTGCAAACCTCATGATGTCATTGTTTTTCTCTGTTGAGTAGTACTCCATTGTGTATATGTACCACATTTTATTTATCCATTCTTCAGTTGAAGGGCATCTAGGTTGTTTCCAGGTTCTGGCTATTACAAATAATACTGCTATGAACATAGCTGAGCATGTCACCTTGTGGTATGATTGAGCATTCCTTGGGTGTATGCGCAAGAGTGATATAGCTGTGTTTGGGGGAGATTGATTCTCAATTTTCTAAGAAATCGCCATATTCATTTACAAAGTGGAAAAGTTCAAGCTTGCATTCCCACCAACAATGTAGGAGTGTTTCCCTTGCTCCACATCCTCTCCAGTGTTTTTGATCTTAGCCATTCTGATGGGTGTAAGGTAATATCTCACAGTCCTTTTAATTTGCATTTCCCTGATGATTAGGGAGGTTGAGCAATTCCTTTAATGTCTTTCAGTCATTTGAGCTTCCTCTGTTGAGAATTCTTCTGTTTAGCTCTATAGCCCATTTCTTAATTGGACTGTTGGATATTTTGATGTCTAATTTCTTGAGTTCTTTATATATTCTGGATATCAGCCCTCTGTCAGATGTGGGGTTGGTGAAGATCTTTTCCCATTCTGTAGGCTGTCACTTTTTCTTGTTGACTGTGTCCTTTTCTCTACAAAAGCTTCTCTGGTATAAGGGGTCCCATTGATTGATTGTTTCTCTCAGTGACTGTGATACTGGTGTTATATTTAGCAAGTGATCTCCTATGCCAATGTGTTCAAGACTACTTCCTACTTTCTCTTCTATCAGGATAAGAGTAACTGGATTTATGTTGAGTTACAAATATATATATATATATATAAATTTTGATATAAAATTCATACTTTAAGGAAAGTTTCAAGACTCAAAATAGCATCAAAGTATTATGAGAACAGTGGGAATAGAATCGTCCCTTAATTTTGGCTTTCTTCTGCCCCATATCTGTTGATTCTTCTGATATGATACAGAGATTATGCATTTTCTTTTTAACAACATGCTTGGCTTTAAAGAAGGAGAGAGTCATTATCCAACTCCAAAGCCAGCTTTAATTTTTAATTGATCTGGGACTACATAAACACCATTTGTGATAAGTGTTTGTAGAGAAGAGCAAAAACAAACATTTAGTAAGACTTATGAATTTTATGTGTGATGTAAAACCAGTAGGCCAAGTTACTTTAAATTGGATGGTCATGCTGGTTGAGGAACTATCACCTCTTCTAATTAAGAGGTCTGTCTTGTTAAAATCGAACTTTTATCAATTTTTTTTTTCTGGAGCTGAGGATCAAACCCAGGACATTGCGTATGCTAGGCAAGCACTCTACCATTGAGCTAAATCCCCAAGCCCATAATTTTTTTTTTTGAGATAGGGTTTCTCTGTGTAGCTTTCCTGGATCTCACTCTGTAGACCTGGCTGGCCTGGCTCTGCTGGGATTAAAGGCATGCGCCGCCGCCGCCGCCGCTGCCACCACCACCACCGCCCGGCCCTTTATCAATTTTGATGGTATTTATAGCTTACCTTCTCTGATAGAAACAAAAGCAAAACCTCATCCCCAATGTAACACATATTCTGGTTTCTATTCTGAAGTCAGCACATCCTTAAAATATACAGGCTGATTTAACTCTGTAATTTTTTTTTCTATTATCCAATGTCTCTCCGCAGCTATTGTTCCTTTCTCATTCGCATTGAGAAAATACAAAGTTAATAAAGCATTATGTAATCTATTTCTGGGGGATTTTGTTGCTCCTTTTTGTTTATTTAGCATACCCTTTAGAGTTCAATTTGATGTTTCTCTGACTGTTTCTCCTGTAGCATTGTGTGGTATACCTGTAATATGTTTTATATTGTAATAAGCAAAAAACTGTTTCATTTTATCAGAGACACAGGCTAGATATTGTTAGGTTTAACATATATAGGTATACCCATGATGGCCATAACTTCTAGCAATTTCTGGATTACAGAATCAACCTTTTTGAAACTCAGAGCAGTTGCCCATGGAAATCTGAGTAGGTATCAATGGTGTGGTGCACATGTTTCAATTTTCCAAATTCTACAAAATGAAATGCATCCATCTGCCAGATTTCATTCCTCTGAGTGCCCTTTGGGTTACATCCTTTGGGTAGTGGAGTCTGATTGTAAAATGAACAAGTAGGATATTTCCATATAATTTCCCTAGCTTGTTTCCAGGTTATGAAAAAATCCTTTTTTAAAACCTCACTATTGACATGATTTTTTAATGAAACTCTGAGGTCACCTGTACATTTCTTATCAATAGTTGATCAATCTCCTCATTTTCTTGTGCTAAAGGGCCTGACAGACTCATATGGTATTGGATGTGAGTTATATATAAGGGATACTTCCTGTTTCTGATTATATCTTGTAAATGAATAAATAACAAAGTTAATTCTGACTCATCAGGGATAAATTCTGCAGTTTCAATATGTAGGACCACTTTTTCTGCATACTGAGAGTCAGTAACTATGTCAAGAGGTTCTGAAGAGAGGAAGTAATAAGGCAGGGTGCAGAGAGGAGCTAACTCTCTTTTGGCAGTGGATTTCATAGGGCTAAGATGTAGTAGCTTGCTCTCTACCTCTCTTTCAGCTTTTATCCCAATATCTGGCTCTTGGTTTTTTATTAATAATACTTTTTAAGATCTGTGTTGCAGGGAAGTGGCTTAACTGATCCTTGAACCCAAAGGACCTCCAGATAAAGAAGTGTGTAACAATGTTGTACTCTTTGATGATGCTCCCTTGTCTATTGCTTGGCTGTATATAAGCACTGGGCAGAATAAACTGGATACAACAGTATTCAGTGATAGTCCTCCCAAATCTATCCTATGTCTCTCTTTCTTGTATGTCTCTGTTTTTTCTGTCTTTTCTTAATCTACACTCCCCTATTCAGGTATTGTTTGACAAGTTGGATGGTCCTGACAAGGGTCTGAGAAATATAAAGGTCTGATGACATAAAGGCTTGCATTATATGGGTCTAAAAGTTCCAAATAAGGTCATAAATTTTAACTTTTGTTCCTAGTTTATATCTGTCTCAAAAGGTTTGCACTTTGCTGACAGATACATCCAGGCATCAATTGATAATGACAACCTGCTCTATATGAGTATGAGCCCTGAACTTCATGAAAGCTGATATAAACTAATCGAACTGATGCAAATGCTGTTTCTTCAGCTGGTCAATGAACCAGCGGTTTCTAAATTGCTTCCTTACCTTTCACTAACATTCTAGCCTTCCAAGGCCCTGACAATGTCAGGGACAAGGACAGAATCTCTAAGGACAGGCAACTAGATCATCTTACAGACAGGTTGCCTAGCAACGGGACATTGAGGCAGAGCCCTTGACCCTTTCTTCCTGTAAACATCCTATATAAACATTCTGTTAGCTTGCCCCACCTTATGCAAATAACAGCTTCTTGCTCCCCCCACCCTGCAGGAACTATATAAACCTCTTGGACAAAAATAAAGTGGCACCTTGATCAGAATCTAGACTTGGTGTATTTCCTTTGTATCACCTGTCCCTATCATTTCGGCCTTAGGGTGGTCGAGAACCCGTTGAAGCCCTGCAGGTGGGGCAACTGGCACCCATCGTGGATGAAACCACCTCTTGAGGATTCCGAATGTCATCTCCTGGAGGAAGACCAAGGCCTTGGTGAAGTTGTTGGATCCCCCTGAAATTGCCCGGTTCAGGACAGGATCCTGGTGGAGAGCGGAGACGATGCAGGAAAGAAAGTGACAAGCCATGGGACAGGCAACTTCATCACAAGGTTTATTTATTTCTGACCTAAATGAGCCCCTCAAGATACAAGGAACTAGGGTAAAGAAAAAAGACCTTAAAGCCTTTGTTGATTACTAATGACATTCTCAGGGTCTATAAATATTCCCCTGACATACAAAAGCTTATTAATATAGGAGAAAAAATCTTCAAAGAAGCCTTTCGCTCCCCCTCTACCTGCCCTAAGACCCCCTGAGCGCTTTCTGGTCCGCCTTCAGTCTGTCCCTCGGTTCATGACCTGTGCTTTATGGAAGAGGGGATGCTCACGACTTTTAAACCTAACAATCCCCAGGAGCCCGCTCCTGCCTATCCTCATCCCTCTGTTAATTTGACCTCTATCTCCCTTCTAGAATCCACCGAGGAGGTTTCCTTAGAGAAAGGGGTGGCCCGTTACCATAAACCAGACTGGTCCCCTGGAAAAATCTCCCCTTAACACAGGAGTCCTTGGGCCCTTTTATACCACCTCAAAAATCTTCGGCAATTCCCCGTTCCTCAATACCCCCTCCCTATGTTTTTCCATCTTCCTATTTTTGCAGGCCTATTCTTGATGAGTTGGCTCCCCCTGTCCCAGATCTCGGCTCACTGCGACGGGCCCTCCAGGATCGTAGGGAAGATGTTGAGCTTTTAAGGGAATTGAAAACTCTTGACAAAGAATTTAAAGATCTTGTCCTTGAAGTGGTGGCTCCTGGTCCGCTAAAACCATCTCAAAATTTTAGTAAATCGAAGAGTAAGCCTCAGCCTGTCCTGGCAATTCCTGTTACCAGAAGCCAGACCTCTGGGGACTCATCTGAGGCGGCCATCCAGAGGGGCTCCTCAGGGGGGTTGGAAGATCAATGGGAGGAGGGGGAGGCAGAGGAGGAGGATGAGCCATCACCAGAGGACCCCCCGCCAGGACAGACTTATCACAAATTAAATTTCCCCGTTGTTGAAAAGCTGAAATCTGCTTGTGCTCAGTATGGTCCTACAGCTCCTTTTACATTAGCCTTGGTGGAAAATCAGAGCGAACACTGGTTGACCCCTAATGACTGGTATTTTCTTGCCCATGCATCTCTTTCTGGGGTGACTTTGTCCTCTGGAATTGAACAGCCGTCCTCAAAAACTTGGACACTAAAGAAACTCCTCGGCAACCCCCCTTAGGATACAAACGCAGCACAGGCAAAATTCCCTCCTGGCCTCCTGGCCCAGATTCAAAACTCGGGGTCCCGGCCTGGAAACGCCAGCCCCAAAAGGGTTCGGCTACCACCTCATTAGCAAAGATTCGTCAGGGCCCTGATGAACCTTATAGTGAATTTGTCTCTCACTTAAATGATGCAGCTGAGAGACTTTTTGGGCCGAACAAACACGAAAGCACCTTTGTTAAACACTTGGCCTTTGAAAATGCAAACCCTGCCTGCCAGGAAGTCCTCCGCCCTCATAAAAACAGAGCGGACCTGTCTGAATATGTGAGACTCTGTTCAGGTGTTGGTGCCGCCCATGCCATGGGATTAGCAATCGGTGCCACCCTCAGGGCTTCACAACAGCCTGGAGCCCGCATCTGTTACTTCTGTAAACAACCTGGACATTTCGCTAGGGAATGTCCCCAGAAAGGTCATAGCCTCCCGCCCTTAGCCCAGCCGGCTCAGGAGGCCACCTCTATGAGGGCCCTGCCTTCCACTCTCTGCCCCTGCTGCAACAAGGGCCGTCATTGGGCTACAGAATGCAGGTCAAAAGTCAATTACCTCAGTCAGCCCCTTCCTCCGAGGGTGCCGGGAAACTTCCAAAGGGGCCAGCCCCTGGCCCCAATGCTTCCAAGAGCACACCCTGGCGCCTTGAGGTCCACTCACCCCCTAACTCCCCAGCCTCAACAAATTCTCCCGCCCCAGTTCCATTCTCCTCCCTCCGGAGAGCAACTCCAGGCAGTGCCGGATTGGACTTGTGTGCCGCCGCCGAAACAGTATTAAACTCCCTTGAAGGGGCTCAGGTCATCCCTACAGGGGTCACAGGGCCCTTACCTCCTAATGTTTGTGTGCTTGTCCTTGGCCGGGCTTCTGCGGCCCTCCGAGGGGTCCAGGTCTACCCTGGCGTAATAGATAGTAATTTCACAGGTGAAATTAAGATTCTGGCCACTGCTGTAAATGGCATGGTCACGATTCCTCAAGGTACGCGCCTGGCACAGCTAGTTCCTCTACCCTCCTCTGTCTGTGATAATCCCTCAATTACAAATACCCCTCGGGGGTCAGCTAGATTTGGCTCCTCGGATGCCTACTGGGTCCAGCCTGTTACTCAGGATCGCCCTACTCTCACCCTTACTATAGAGGGAAAGAAGTTTCAGGGTATCTTGGATACAGGGACAAACACCACAGTCATTTCACAGTCTCACTGGCCGTCTGCTTGGCCACTGGTTCCATCCCTCACTGATTTAAAAGGAATCGGGCAGTCTAATAATCCTTCAATTAGTCTCACCTTAGATGCTGCAGGGCACTCTGCCGCTGACAGGCACTGGCACCCTTCTCCAGATGCCACCCGGCCACTAGCGTTGTGGCGAGATCCCCTCACGGGGCGTTGGAAGGGCCTCGACCCGGTCCTTATTTCTTATTTGGGGACGAGGTTCGGCCTGCATTCTTGACAGGATACACTCTGCTCCCAGATGCAGAACGCCTGGTTAGAGCTGTAAATATACCTGATCTGCCCAGGACAGATAGCCCCTCTCCTGAGGAAACTTCTTCTGTTTTAAATGCTGTCCCTCTGACAAGCCCTCCAGGCTGTTGTCCTCACCCACAGCAACCCCCACCAGCCCTTTAGCTCTGTTATCACTCTGCTCAGAGTTCCTGTGGGGGGGACAGTGGGAACTTTACAGCAAACTGTGTTTGAGACCTTTCACACAGTATACAAGTCCCATAGTCAATCACGTTCTGGGCTGTGACACTGCTCGTCACAAATCCAGTCTGACAGCAGGGGTCATGTTTCCAAGGGCAGTGCTGAATTTTTATCCAAAGTGTCAGAAAGGCTTGTCGGACCTGCTGGCCTTGGTGTCACAGGTGGTCATAGCCGTGTTGGGCCAGCTTGACACAGCCTGTGGCTGGTAGGTAGCACAACAAACAGGGTAGCACCAGAGATGCCACTCAGGGCACTTAGGTCCCTTCCACCTTGACTAACCTATTATTCCTCAGATCAATTCCTAGATCTCTAGGAAGAGAAGCCACGCTGAGACGACTGCCTTGACAGGAGCCTGTTACTGCCATCACCTTAGCAGTCCTTCTGGGGCTTGGAGCAATGGGAACAGGCACAGGAATTGCCTCTCTGGTCCTGTCCAACCAACATTAATCTGAGCTTTGACTGTCCATAGACGAGGATATTGCTCAATTTGAACAGGGAATTTCAGCCCTCCAGTCATCTTTTTCCTCCCTAGCTGAGGTAGTTTTACAGAACAGGAGAGGCCTGGATCTCCTCTTTCTACAACAGGGTGGTCTTTGTACTGGGCTCAAAGAAGAATGTTGCTTCTTTACAGACCACACCAAGATAGTCAGGGACAGTATGGAAGGTTAGAAAAGGACTAGAAAAAGAAAAAAAAAAGAGAGAGAGAGAAAAGGAGACTAAGAGCTTGGGTGGTTCTAGAATTGGTTTTCCAACTTCCCTTAGCTAACAACCCTTTTTCTCTCCCTCCTAGGACCTGTTGTAGGCCTGCTCCTGGTCCTTGCCTTTGGGCCATGGGCACTTTCCTGGCTCACTCGGTTCATCCGAAGCCAAATAACAGACCTGCCAGCCAGTCAGATCCAGGTTCATTACCACTGATTTGATATGCAGGACTCCAGGGTTGAAATTTCCCCTGATGAGAGATGCCCCACACAGACCCCTTCACTCGGGGGAGGCTGCACCTGTGTGTGGGAAAAAGGCTCACTCAAGGCATGATTGGAGTGCAGCTGGGACTGCACAGGCTGGGGACCATGGTAACCCCAAATCCCGAGAGCCTGGATTATATGCCCTGTGGCATAGCGGTTGTGCAGTAACAGCCTTGCGCTTACCCATTTCCGCTCCCTCAAAAAACTGTACGGTCCATTGATTCCTGCACTATGGGGACGCCTGTGGTGCTTGAGTCTGGAGAGACATTCCCTCTCGGACCTTTTTTTCACAACCTTTAGAGGGATAGGGCCTCTGTAATCCTCCATACAAAGCCTCTTTCAGAGTCCTCCTTTTAGACCATTCAAACCTGGTTTATGTTGGCCCTTAGATTTATTACTAGAAAGGGGAAGATGTCAGGGACAAGGATAGAATCTCTAGTTAGTGGAAAAATACAGACCCCCATAAGACAGGGAACTAGATCATCTTACAGTCAGGTTGCCTAGCGACAGGACATTGAGGCAGAGCCCTTGACCCTTTCACCCTGTAAACATCCTATACAAACATCCTGTTAGCTTGCCCCACCTTATGCAGATAACAGCTTCTTGCTCCCCCCACCCTGCAGAAACTATATAAAACCTCTTGGAGAAAAATAAAGTTGCACCTTGATCAGAATCCAGACTTGGTGTGTTTCCTTGTATCTCCTGTCCCTATCATTCCATCCTTAGGGTGGTCCAGAACACGTTGAAGCCCTGCAGGCGGGGCAGAGAACACCCAACACCCCACAGGCAGATTCTCATTTGCTCTCGCCTTACTTTCTCTCTCTCTCATTTATCTATCCTCCTCTACCTCCACCTCCACCTCTATCTCTGTCTTTCTCTGTCCCTCGCTCCTATGTACAGTCCCATCCCTGGTATCCAGGTTAGCTAGGCCATGTTCAGTAGGGAAATGCTTTTCACTCCTCAACAGGAAGCCTTCCTTCAATGAGCACTGAAAGTCTCCAGAGGCTCTCCTCCACACTGCTGACATCTTCCATGATGAAGCCTAGAAGAAAATCACTCTCCCTGTCACCTGGAGACAAGCCTGTCTATGCTCTTCCAAATCTCCCTCTCTACAAAGCTTCCTGGAGACTTTTGCTGTGGCTAAAAAGGGAGCTTCCTGGTGATGGGGGTGGGTGTGGAGGACCTGACTTCATGGACCTGCCTGTCAGGCCACTTGAAAGGACGGTACTGCCACCTTCCCAATGGTTCCTACACAATGCTCTTACCAACCACGCTCTGGCATGCCCCTGAGCCCTAATCCACACACACGAAGCACCACTCCAAACCTTGTACTCACCTGAGCTGGATCTGAAGGATGGAGCCCTAAAAGGCTTCCCTACATGCAAACCTGTCCTTCCTCTACATCCCAGAGCTGACGACCATAACTCGTACATACTGTGCCTCTCAGGCACTGCTATGACTTCTCACAGTACTGGGCCACAATAATCCCAGGTACACACACACACACACACACACACACACACACACACACACACACATACACAAAAGCGCTCCTGCATGCTTAGCAGTTGTAGGACTCCAGATAGTGCCCTCTGTTAATTTCAGAGCCTTCTCTAAGTATTCTTCCTGCTGAGATGATGTCTGGACATGAGAATGCAGGACAAGGGGCTTTTGGACCTTTGATGGTGGGAGTTCTTCCTGGGTTTAATGCAAATGAAGCTAGGCAGGAGAAGACAGGACTATGTGTGTCCTGAATGACACAGAGGAGGCTTGTCAGGGGAAGCACGGGCTGTGAAACCTGCCCACTATGGTACCTAAGACCTGCCTGGCCTCTTTGTGAGCACCCCTGAGTCCAAACCCTGTTCTGGACGCTTCTACTGGAATTCACCTTGAGCCACCACACTACCATACTGGGTACAAACAATCAGGTTGGATAGGATGATGATTGGGAAGTTGAGGGTTCCAGATCCCTTACAGGGATCTGGGGATGTGGCTCTGGAGCTGGAACCTTTTCTAAGAGGTCCCACTGCCTAAATTCAACCTGTAGCACAACTCAAGAGAAAATCCAGTTGTAAAAGCAACAAAAGGCAAGCCAGAGAGAAGTCCAGGCAGCCAGAGAGGAGAGGGGATAGCAGGAGGAGATAAATGGATGACAGACATTTGGCCAAGGTGGCTAGCAACCAGGCCTGAGACCCTGAGCACCTCCCAGAGATGCAGGGCAGAGTTTGTGTGGTCTCCGGAAGTGAGCTGTGGATACTGCTAGGGAGGCTCAGACAAAAGCTAGGGGGTCCTGGGTTGGCCTTGTGCACCACCATAAGGGCAGGCGGGCTGGCACGGAGGCAGGAAAAGTTCCACACAACCACCCCCATGCAGCCCAGGCTTCACAATCCCCTGCGGAGAGGTCCTCTCCTGCTCCCAGACATGGTGGCCACAAGACCTGGGAGGCTGTGCTTCCATGAACCCCAAGACAGCCACGTGTCGCCCGCCCGGAGCCGGTCACCTGGACCCTGCTTCCTCCTCCAGCTCTCCTGGGTCATGGAGCGGGCCAGAGAACCGTTTTGATCCTGGGGGACCCAGGCGGCAGCCCTTCCCTAGGCGGCAAGCCTCCATTTCCAGGGTAGCACAAGGACTTGCTGGCGGAATTGGCAAACTGAATCAGCGGGATGGAAGCAGGGCATCGAGAATGCCAAGGGCCAAGGGCCAAGGGTGCTCTCTCTCTGCCCTTCACAAAGCAAAAAAAAAAAACAAACAAAAAAAAAAAAAAACCAATGCTCCAAGATGGAGGACAACCATCTAGGCTAGGACTGGACAGACATGCCACTCTAGGGCTGCTGCTAGGGATTCAGTGGTGTGCAGAAGGTGAGGGTGTGGTGTGTAGATGGGGGTAACAGACTTTAACTGGTTCCTCCACTGTAACCTCCATGCACTGCACTTCCCTGACACACTCGGCTTTGTGCCAGCCCCTGAAGGCCCTGCCTGAGGGTATGGTGGGGTGCAGGGAGAGAGGGCAGGTGGTGGAGGATGTCATGGAGGGGGCCAAGTGGTGAGTGTGTGGATGTGGGGGCAGGCTCACTTGAGAGTCTGAGCCACACCCTAAGGAAGTCCTCCACAAACCACATCTGGACTATAGGGGAGGAGCCAAAGAAACATAATAATGGGGTTGGGGTTCAGGGGCAGAGCATCGCCCCCTAGCTGCCAAACCAGGGTATTCTAACAGCTGCATCCCTGCCCTAGCCCAGCCTTCACCCCAGACACACAGACACACACAGACACACACACACAAACACACACACACACACACACACACACACACACACACACACACAGAGCAGCTTTCAGAGATCCAGTGGCTGTCTACATGACTCCACCCACCAGGGTGACCAGTACAGCTTCCAGCATGGCCTTGGGTCTGCTGACCCAAGCTTCCAGGTCAAGGTGTCCCGGCAAGAGGGGCCTCCAAGGCTGTGCCCGGTTCTTCTAAGGCAGTGGGATGGAAGGTGTTACACCAAGGGAGACGACCACCCAACTCAATGGGACCCTAGACCCAGCTCGGGCTTCCCACCTTGCAGAAGGCCACTCCAGGATGGACACAAGGCAAAAGGGCAGGCAGCTGTGTATGCTTGTAAGGGATGCAGAGTCAGCGGCCTTAGTCCCGTGTCCCAAATCCGATGGTCTAATACTAAGATGGGAGAAGAAGGACTTCCTTCCAAAACATTGGCCTTGGTAGTGATGAGCGTTCAGATGGATGCTGCCCCACATCATGCGAAGCAGGGACCATAAGGCCCGAGACATCCTCAACCTTGCCTCAACAGGCAGGGCGTCCAGGTCCCTGAGGTGAAGACAAGAACACAACAAAAGAAGAAACATTGCACCCACCTGCCCTCTTGCCCTACCAAACCCTGGGCCCAGGCCCCCACCTTAACCGTCTCCTAGGCAGCACCAGGCAACCATTCTGACCTACGTCCACCTCTGTCACAATCTCTCTCCTCTGCACAGCCCTCCACCTCCCACCCCTAACCTCCCACCTCCCGACCCTACCCTACACCAAATACCAGGCACCACTCAGGAAACTTCTCTTTCCGTTCTCTAACTTCCCCAAGACGCTGTCAGGCATGGAACTCTCTGTATCCTCTGTGGACACCCACCTACCTGTGGCAGGGCCTAGGAACACACAGGACTCGGCTCTCTCAAGAGATTCCAAGTGGACCGAGGACAGGTAACATAGAATCTGAGGGACAAGAAGCAATTCTCACTCTTAACACCAGGATGCCTACAGCACACACCCAACCTGTGTGTCCTTATGGATTTCCCTAAACATTCCAGGTGTCCTCACACAAATTTCTCTCCACGGGCCCAGACCCATGGAACAGAAAAAAGTGTCCACAGACAGAGTGGGTCTGCCCACCAGTCTGCATGAAAAAAAAAAAAAAAAAAAAAACACCAACAAACTAAAGAACACCCAACACCCCACAGGCATATTCTCATTTGCTCTCGCCTTACTTTCTCTCTCTCTCATTTATCTATCCTCCTCTACCTCCACCTCCACCTCTATCTCTGTCTTTCTCTGTCCCTCGCTCCTATGTACAGTCCCATCCCGGGCATCCAGGTTAGCTAGGCCATGTTCAGTAGGGAAATGCTTTTCACTCCTCAACAGGAAGCCTTCCTTCAATGAGCACTGAAAGTCTCCAGAGGCTCTCCTCCACACTGCTGACATCTTCCATGATGAAGCCTAGAAGAAAATCACTCTCCCTGCCACCTGGAGACAAGCCTGCCTATGCTCTTCCAAATCTCCATCTCTACAAAGCTTCCTGGAGACTTTTGCTGTGGCTAAAAAGGGAGCTTCCTGGTGATAGGGGTGGGTGTGGAGGACCTGACTTCATGGACCTGCCTGTCAGGCCACTTTAAAGGACGGTACTGCCACCTTCCCAATGGTTCCTACACAATGCTCTTACCAACCACGCTCTGGCATGCCTCTGAGCCCTAATCCACACACACGAAGCACCACTCCAAACCTTGTACTCACCTGAGCTGGATCTGAAGGATGGAGCCCTAAAAGGCTTCCCTACATGCAAACCTGTCCTTCCTCTACATCCCAGAGCTGACGACCATAACTCGTACATACTGTGTCTCTCAGGCACTGCTATGACTTCTCACAGTACTGGGCCACAATAATCCCAGGTATACACACACACACACACACACACACACACACACACACACACAAAAAAAAAAAAAAAAAGCACATATTTGCAGTATGGTTAGGAGGACATTATTAAGACAATTCCCAACAATACTACCATCTTCATGGAAATGGACAATAAATGACACAACTGTATGTATTTGTCACAACAGGAAACTAGTTTCCTCACTATCAGAACATATTCTTCCCTCCAAATCAGTTAAAAATCATCTCCAGCTAAAAAATTCATTGATTTACTACCTATACCAACAGAAGAAATATCAAAAATTTTTATTAAGTAACAAAATATTTCGCAGAAATGACTATATATCTATACCAATTTTGCTTATTTGTCCACCTTTGCTGCCTTACTATTGCTAAAAAATTAACAACAACAAAAAAAAGAAAAAAAAACTGTAGTCTTATGAGTAAGTTTCTGCTTGGTAGTAGATCTTCCAAACAGCTATGCCATACTGTATTATCTGTATAAATAAACTTTAGTTAAATGTGATGCCAAATTCCTGCACCCCTGGCAACCAGAGGTAGAGGCAGGAAGATCAGGAGTTTGAGACCATCCTGGGCTATATGACTCTATATCAAAGAAAAAAAATTAAGGAAACAAGGCTAGAAGAGTCTTATATTATCAGGACTAA
>NW_026734954.1:0-15000 GCF_949786415.1 Peromyscus eremicus | reverse complement strand
CTGCCCAATTAGATTACATGCATGAGCCACCATTCTCTGCTGTCTCTAGACTTTCTTTTTTCCTCATTACTCCCTCCCTTCCAGCTTTCCCCAGCTTGAGGTCATGCATATGCTATGCATATGCTCATTCACTACACTATATCCCTGGCCCAAAAATGTTTGAAATTATACATGAACATGCAGGGACATGACCCTTTGGAGAAATAAGAACCTGTGTAATAACTAAAATATTTTGTCCCCAAAGCAATTTTCAACTCCCTGGGGGATGATATCGTCCTTACTGATGACATCAGTGATACAGAAAAGACTCTGGAAGAAGATCGTGATAAAGAATTACTTGAAAACTGATCTAACCAATTCAAAGTCCTACTCAGGAACTTTAAGAGACTACAAAGACTGAACAAAATGATTTTAAGGATTACTATAGTGGTTCGAATAGGTATGGCCCCCACAGACTCATGTCCGAATGCTTGGCCCATAGGGAGTGGCACTATTAGGAGGTATGACCTTGTTGGAGGAAGTATGTCACTGTACGGGTGGGCTTTGAGGTTTCAGATATGCTCAAGCTATGGCCGGTACAGTCTCTCCTTCTGCTACCTGCAAATCTAGATTTATAACTCTCAGCTCCTTCTCCAGTACCATGTCTGCCTGCATGCCACCATGTTCCACCATGACAATAACGGACTAAACCTCTGAAACTGTAAGCCAGCCCCAATTGAATGTTTTCCTTTATAAGAGTTGCTGTTGTCATGGTGTCTCTTCCCATCAATAGAAACCCTAAGACAGAAGTTGGTACCAGGGACTGGGGTATTGCTGTGATAGGCCTGACCATGCTTTTATTTGGAGGAATGTGAACTTTGGTACTTTGGGTTAGGAAAGCAGTGGAATGCTTTAAGCACTGCTTATTGGATCATACTAGTAGGAGCAGAGAAGACAGTAGTGCTGGGGGTGACTAGATCTGTGAGGGCTACCTCAAGAGATTTCAGAGAAGAATTTTAATACGTGGCCTAGAGATTGTTCTTATGATGTTTTGGCTAAGAATGTGGCTGCTTCTAAAGTGAAGAAATTTGGATTAATTGCGCTGGCAAAGGAAATCTCAAAACAGTCTAGTATAGGCTATATTGTGTGGTTATTAGTGTTCACTCTTATAAAGCAAGCTGAACAAGGAAAAACACAAAATATACAATTTGAGGAGAAAAGGAGTATCAGGAAGCAGAATGGAAATAAATCCTGTATTCAAGGAGATAAACAGATTAAAGATATTAAATGGAATAAAAGGAGTGGTAACTTTTATTCAGAGCAAGAGCCTACCCAATTAAGCTTCCAACTTGTGAAAAGGAATTAACAGCTTAGGCCCAGGCATGATGGAACAAACTGAAACTTCAGTACTTTAATCCTAGTACTCAGAAGGCAAAGGCAGGCAGATCACTAAGTTTGAGGCCTGCCTGGTCTACAGATAGAGTTTCAGGACAATCAAACTTAGGGAGCGAAGGAAACCATGGAAAACAGAAAGCTGGTGAAGATATAATTAAATAAGGGGGCCATGTTCCTGCCTCAGTAAGCAGCAGAACTTGGCAACTTCGGTCAAGTGGTTCTGGCTTTAGTATTAAGGACAGAAGAAAGGGGTTACGGAATCTCCCTCTGCGACTAAGGAAAGCTGTTGAGGCCAGGCATGTGTCAGAGGTATCCCTGAAGGGAGGCCGAGAGAGGCCACTGTGTGAAACTATGAAAGTGAAGCCTAGATTGCCTCGGAGACCCCAAGATGCTGGAGATGCTGGACTCGTGAAATACCTACCAAGGAAAACTGCCAAGTGGGAGTGGAAACAGCCCAAGAGAAAGAAGTGTGTTATAGTCAACAAAGTTCAAAGGAGTTGGAGATCTGAAGAGCACTTTGACATCAGACATGGAGATACAGAGTTTGGAGTTTGCACAGATGGTTTTCAGTCTTGCTTTGGTCCAGTATTTCCTTATTATGTTCCATTTCCTCCATTTTGGAATGGTAATTATATCCTATGCCATTATGTTAGAAGTATGTGATCTGCTTTTTGATTTTATAAGGGATTACAATTAAGAGACTACATGAATCTCAGAAGAGACTTTGACCTTTCAACTTTTAAACACTGTTGAGATTGTGAGAGACTATGGGGACTTTTGAAGTTGGACTAAATGCATTTTGCATTATGATATGGCTACAAGCCTATGAGGGCCAGGGAGTAGAATGTGGTGGTATGAATAGGTATGGCCCCCATAGACTCATGTTTCTTCAAAGCCAACAGAAACCCTAACTAAGACAATGCCAATCAACCCCAGAAAGCCGGGGAACAGAAGTAGGAAGCACAAGAGTTGGAGGCTTGCCGGTCAGTCTGTCAGTCTATCAGCCTAGGAAACCTAGTGTGGTGGTTTGAATGAGAATGACACCCACAGGCTCACATGTTTGAATGCTTAGTCCCTAGTTGGTAGAACTGTTTGAGAAGGATTAGGAGGTGTGGCCTTGTTGGAGGAAGTGTCTCACTGGGGAGAGGGGAGGATTTAAGGATTCAAAAGCCCATGTTAATCCAGTCATCTCTCTACCTCACGGCTGTTGCCTCAAGATACAAGCTCTCTGATTACTGATGCTCCCCAACATGATGGTCAGGAATTCACCCTCTGAAACTGTAAGCAAGCTCCCAACTAAATGTTTTCTTTCTTTTATAAGTTGCCTTGGTCACGGTGTTTTGTCATTATAATAGAAAAGCAACTAAGATACTTAGCAAGACCCTATCTCCAAAAAAGGGAAAAAACAAAAAACAAACCCCCATAAAACTATTTTCATACATGATAGGCAACTCCTGTCTGTATCCTCTTAGCACTTTGGCATGACAGATAGGTCATCTCTACTACAATCATTATTTCTATAACATATTATAAATCAGAATGTATTATGATTATTGATTAATAATGATCTCTTTACTTGACTGTAAGCTTATAGCGCATGTCTTATACATTTCTAGGTATCAGTGCAAAGTGCATAGCAGAAAATCAATACATCTGAAAACCAAAAATGTTAAGAGCCTAGCTAAGTTTAGCAGTGCAGGCCTGTTGAGAAGTTGAGGTAAGAGGATTGTCACGAGTTCCAAGCCAGCCAGGACCCTATCTCCAAGAAAAGAAAAGAAAAAAAAAAAAAAAAAAAGAGAGAGAGAGAGAAAGGAAGGGAGGAAGGAAGAAAGGAAGGAAAAAAAGAAAAGAGGAAGACTTTATAAAATAGCTTCACAAAATCTGGAAGAGGCTGTACTCACCGAAAATCCCAGCATTTGAGAGGTAGAGGAGGAGAATGAAGGAGTTAGGGGCAGCCTCAGCTACACAGAAAGCTTGAAGCCTTCCCCTGTGAAAGAAAGAACTGGGCATGATGGTGCACACCTTTAATCCCAGCACTTAGGAAGAAAAGGTAGGTAGATTACTGTGAGTTTCAGGCCATCTAGGCTACACAGTGAGACTGTCTCACAGAGCAAGAGCATGAGAAAGGGTGGGAGAAGAGGAGACAGAGGGGAGACAGGGGAAGGATAGAGAAGAAGAAGAAGGAAGGAGTCTAGTCAAGTTTATGTTTTCAGAGAGGAGACAAAGTTTCAAACTGTCAGCAGCCTACCTCAGTTACCCCATTAACTCAGGGCTTGTCATATGTAAGATTAAGATATTAACATCTGACTCCTTGCCTCTCATACCTCAACACTGATGACAGGGAAACAAATCTCAAATTCTACCATTTCTCAGGTAAATATGTAAAATTTTCCATCACATTAAAATACATTATACCAGAAACTGACTAATCCTGTATCTAAAAATTCAAATTCTTTTGACTGGTATAGCACAGTGGTAAGCTGACTGACTAGCATGTTTTAAGGTCCTGGGACAAATCCTAGCATTATAAAATAAAAAAAGATAAAATGAAATTATCAGATTGATCTATGTTGCTGAAATTAAAATTAATGGCAAAGAAAGGTATGGAAGACTAAAACAGTAATTCTACACATATTTGTAAGTATACATACTTATAGACTAATTATCATGTTGACCTACAACCTGCCATTAAGTTCTCTGTACATAGAGGCAAGATTTGGTTTACCAAATTTTGGTTTACCATTATTATCATTATCATCATCATCATCATCATCATTATTATATTAATGTATGGGGGTGCATTGTGCCACAACATCATCATCATCATTATTATATCATCATCATCATCATTATTATATTAATGTATGGGGGTGCATTGTGCCACATCATCATCATCATCACTATTATATTAATGTATGGGGGTGCATTGTGCCACAGTGCCTATGTGGAGGTCAGAAGACAACTTTGTAAAGTCAAATCTCTCCTACCACACTCCCACGAGTTCTAGGCCTCAAACTCCAGTCATCAGGCTTTCATGTCAAACACTATACCAGCTGAGCCATCTCACTGGCCCAGGAAGGTCTTTAGCTATACAATTAGGAAGTATAAAAGTGTCAGACTAAATTAAACCAACCTAAAAAAAGTAAGCTGCTGTTTTTAAGCAGTTGAGAGATTGTAATTAGATTAATTACATTAATTGATATTAATATTTCTAATATTTCCCTTTTAAGAATTCACTATGTATTTTTCATAAGACTTTGGATACTAGAAAAGAATCACATCAAATATTAACTCACTCTACATATTAACGTGTTATTTTCCTTATCAGTCTTATTATAAAAACATTTACTACCTAAACCAGTGTAAGAAGCACTTATAAAACTATGTACTTACATCTGTTTTATAAACATTTCCACTTAACACGAAGCAAGATTAAAAGTATAATAACATGCCTTTCATTTAATAACAATATCAAATCATACAAAAAAAAACCATGTTATCTATTATTAGTTTTATCGCGAAACACTGATTACCCTAGGTTACTTACTACAGGTGCTAGAAACAAAGAAGTTCCTTCCTGGCTGTGAAAGTGTCTTTCAGCACTGCTCTATAGGCCCAGCTCTAGCACCTTGTAAGCCATAAAGTACTTGAATGAAAGGTCTCCAAGACAAAGAATTATTTTCCTAACAAAAGAAATTTCCATTTAAAAAAAATATCAACAGTTGTTACATACCACTGATGTTAAGGTCATAATCCCCCGCTGTAATCACATTAGCCACTGATCCTTCTGCAGGCTGGCTGCAAGAAACGACATCATTCAAAAGCTTCCCAATGGCTCCCGGCTGAGGTGGCTGGGTGACAATGTTGCTTACTGCTATCTTCAAATTTTTAATTATATGCAGTTGATTATTAGGATCTCTCATGTGAACTTTTAAAAGAGAGAAAGAAATTTTAAATTAACTTAGTATAATGTATCATAAACCAAAATTGGGTTAATGGTTTTCAAACACAGAAGAATCTCAAATCAGAAACTAAGAATTAAAAGAATATTCTTCCAGGATACAACTGGTTTACATTTTTTCCCTTACAAACCAAAAGAAATGCCTAACCTATTAACCATAAACTCGTTCCTCTTAGACAGCCATAGTGGCACATGCCTATAATCCCAGCACCTGGAAAATAGAAGCAGAAGGATCAAGAGTTCAAGGCCAGTCTAGGCTATGTGAGACTCTGTCTCAAAGAGGAAAAAAATATTCCTTCCTCTCACACAATGCTACACAATTTCCCTATAGGCCCTGTTTCCCCTACATTCAGAGCTGTCCAAAACCACCACCCATAAAGTACCCAGACACTTTTCTGGCTTTTGGAGGCAGGATCTTTGTATGAAGCATGGGTGGCCTTGAACATACAGTGATCCTACTGTCTCAGCCTTCCAAATGCTGGGATCACAGATATATGTCACTATGCCCAGCTCCCCACAAGCATTTCTACATCTAGGCTTATTTATAATTTAATCAGTTACAAACTAAATTTCCATAATTTCTTGTGCTTCCTCAGACACTTCTAAAATTTTAAATTTAAAAACATAAAGCTCATCCAGGTGTGGAACACATACCTATAATCCCAGCATTCTGGAGGCATAAACACAGGGATTATTTTGAGTTCCAAAGCAGCTTGGTGTACAAACCATGTTCCAAGCAAGCCTTGGAACATGAGGGATACATTTCAGAGGTAGAAAAAAAAAAGGGGGGGGGACAATAAAATATTAAAATATTACTCAGGTGTTGTGGCTCATAACTATAATTCAATCACTCATGCAACTCAGGCCAAAGAAATGCCTTGCTCTAAGTTCAAAGCCAGTCCAAACTACAAAATGGGACACTGTCTCAACCAAAAATAAATAATAGTAATAAAATAAAATATCAAATAGCATGTGTTTTGAATATTTGCACGTGTATTTTAAATAACATACGTGAGATAGTGGACAACTCAATCTCCAGAGTCCAAGATGGAAAGAGAGACCCAAGTACTGCAAGTTGTCCTCTGCTCTCTACATGCACAACATGGCATGCACATACTCATACACATCATACACACATACACAATGATTTAAAAAAATAATTTTAAGTTATGTGCAAAGTGTATTCATAGTAGCTGACCTGACTATTTAAAGATGAAAGAAAACCAAGAGAAAGAAGGAGGATTACAACCTAACTTACAGTAATTTTAAAGAAAACGAAAAAAAGCAGACACAAGGCTGAGGAACACAGTTTGGATCTCCAGAACCCACATAAAACCAGACACAGGAGTCCATATGTCTATAATCCTAGCACTCCCACAGAGACATGGGTGTCGGAAACAAGAGGATCCTGGGATACTCACAGGTCAGCTAGCGTAGCACATGCAGGAGTGAACAAAGAGACCCTTGTTCAAACAAAGTGGAAGGAAAAGACAGCCACCGAAGGTTTTCCTCTGCTCTGCGCGCGCACACACACACACACACACACACACACACCATGGGCACACATATGCACATGTACACACACAAAGGTTTAAAATGATGACAAGTTTTGCATTTTGTAGCTGAACAGTGGAGATGAAGTTATTGTATGCTCTGCATTCATCTATGATGATTGTTTTCTTATTTAAGTACACACAGACCTCCCTCAATAATTGAAACTTCCCAACTGTATAATTATGACACAGAAAAGGAAAAGGGAAAAGGAAAGGAAAAGAAAGAGAACCGCCAGAGTACTATGGTATACTTCTGAAATCATCAGGAACATACTCTGCAAGTATTTTCCTTAAGGTTGCTCTATAAGTAACAAATACTATAAGCAGCAAAAACTGTAGCAAACCTTCCTTTGAGGGCTGGGAACAATGCTATAATATACTTTCCTAGCATACTCTAGGTCTTATATTCAAACTAGAAACCTCTCTCTTCTCTCTCTCTCTCTCTCTCTCTCTCTCTCTCTCTCTCTCTCTCTCACTCACCTTAGAGATTAATTACCTAGTTACATCAACATAGGAGTAGTTGTGGTGGTTAATATTGTCGTCTTGACAGGATCCAGAGTCACCAGAAGACAAACCCGAGTATGCCTGATTCTAGACTGGATTCAGGAAGTGAGAAGATCCACCCTGAATATGGGCTGCATCACATCATGGGCTCAGGTCACAAGCTGAATAAAGGAGGAAGAGAAAGTGAGCTAAGCACCCCCACTCATTTCTCTCTCTGGGGACTGGATGGGAGGTGACCAAACAGCCTCCTGTTCCCGCTGTCATCTTCCCATGATGGACTACAGGCTCCAAAGTCAGCCAAAATAAACTTTCCCTCCTTTATGATACGTCTATCAGGTATGTTGTCATAGCGATGAAAAAAGAACTAATATAGAACTGACAGCAGAAGTGGGACAGTTGTGGTGATACACCTGACTATGTGATTGTTAGGCCTCTGAGACTCAGTCATAGAAGAATGTCAAAGAACTTAGAACTCTGGGACTTAAAAAGCATATGAATGTTGTAAGAAGAGTTTAACATGCCACTCTGGTAGGAATTTGGAAATCAGATTGCCAAGAAAAACATCAGCAATGGCGGTCTTGCTTATGGGGTTTCAAAGGGGAACAAGGCTCCACTGGGAACTAGGCTAAAAGCCATTCATGTTATATTCTGACAAAGAATCTGGCTGCCACTGCCTATGTTCTAACAACTTCAGTGAGGCTGAATTCAATGGCTGGCTGATATCAAGCCAGACAGCATCTGGGCTGTGTCTTGATTACTGCACACTACTTTTACCCAGGTCTACAGTGAGAACAAATGGAGCAAAATAGAAAAAAAAAAAACAAAACAAAAACAAAAACAAAAAACCAAAAAAAACCATGCCATTTGTTGAGAAAAAGGAATTTAAAGCTGATCAGCAAGGGATCAGCAAGATGATTCAATAGGTAAAAACATTTGCTGCCAAGCCAGAGACTGGAGTTTGATCCCTGTAGCCTACATGTTAGAAGAGGAGAACCAACTTCTTCGTAAGTTCCTCTGACCTCCACACGAGCGCCTATACACATACACACAGACACATACAATAAATATATAAGTGTAAAAAAATAAAGCTGTAGACAAGCCATGTTGGTGAGAAAGGAGATGTAATTATTAGAGATTGGCAAAATTCTAGAGAAACCTGTTTTGAACTGAACCAATAGGAAAAGTGCCCAGAGAGCAAGACTCCATCCTTTTAGTACTACATCTTGTGAAAATCCAAACTCCCTTAAAGGGGTCTAAACAGAATGCTACTGAAAGGGTGCCCTGCTCAAGAACAACTACAGGGAAAACTGTCTCCCTGGAGTCATCCTGGAAGGCACAGGCAACAATTAACTGTGGTCCAGGGGCCTATCTCTAGCTGGCAATGCTTAGCATCATATACATGGTACTAGTTTTACAGGCATGGAAGCTGCAAGAATGAAGGGACATAGAAGGCCAAGGTTCTAAAACACCACTGAGGCACAGCAATGTGTGGCGGGGTTGGATTCCCTGCTAAGAGAGCCTAAAAGACCACTAGGTGAAGCTGAGAAGGTGAAGCCTACGCAACACTGGGAGACCTTGGGATGCCACAAAAAGACCAGGGCAATGGGATATCTGCTGAGGAAAGCTACAGGAATGGAGTGAAACTGGTTTGAGAGACTGCATGTGCTGCAGGTGGCAGACCAGGAAGGGTGGAGCTACCCAAGCTACCAGGAGCACAGTCCCAGATACCCAACAAAGAGCTGTAGGATTTGATGTTTGCCCCGCTGGGTTTCAGTCTTGCCTTGGTCCAAATAGTCCTTGCTATACCCTCATTCATTACTTTAAAGATGGGAGTGTTTATTTTGTGTCATCCCACATTGAAGTATGTCATCTGGTTGTTGTTTTTGTAATTTATTTTTTAGGGGCTCACTGTGAAGACATCAGTGTCTCAGAAGAAACTGTACTTAACTTCAAAATAGTATGGTACTGTTAAAAACTATAAGAACCTTTGAATTTAGACCGAATGCATTTTACATTATAAAGTACTTTTATGTGCCTATAGGGACAAAAGATAGAAGGTTATGGCTTTAAAGTGATTTTTTGGAGGTGTGGGGGGAATAGATAGGAGCACAAGCTGTTCTTCCAGAGGACCCAAGTTCAATTCCCAGCATCCACATGGAGACCTACAAACCATCTGTAACTTCAGTCCCAGGGAATCAGACAGCCTCTTCTGACCTCTGAATCAGCAGTCGTAAACATAGAAAAAAAGATTAAAATGTTTAAAGTGATATTATGTGGGTATCAAGTTGACAAGGGAAAGATGTGTGGTGGTCAATATTGAGTCAACTTGACAGGATCTAGAATCATCTAGGAGACTAAATATCTGGGTCTGACTATAAGGGTGTCCACAGACAGGGTTAACTAAGGAGGAAACCCACTCTGAATACGGGTGGCACCATCCCATGGGCTAGGGTCTCAGAAATCAATGGAAAAGAGGAAGAGAGCTGCCTTCCTAAGTACAGAGTGGCACGAGCACCTCCTTGTACTCCTGCTGCCTTCCTCACTGTGGTAGACTATATCCTAGAGTCAGAATACACCCTTCTTCCCAAGTTGTTTTTGTCAGGTATTTCATACAAGAATAGAAAAGTAACGAAAACAGTGCTAGGATGAAATGCTTTAGGTTTGGGGTAGAGGTAACTCATAAAGGTCCTGACCCCTGAATATCAAAAGAAAAAACAACAACAACAAAAAAGCAAAGTTTATAACTAAAAGAAATTTAACTTAAAAAATGATTATGATGGTTATAACAACAAAGAAAAGTGTGGTGGTGCATACCTGTAGTACCACTTGGTAGGTGGAGGCAAGAGAATCAGGAGTTCAAGGCCAGCCAGACCTAAAACTATAGAGAAGGAGGGTCGGGGGAGCTAAGGATGGAGATGAGGAAGAAGAGGAACAGGTGGGAAACGGAAAGAAAATAAATTAGAGAAGCTGCCTTTCAAAGACATTTCCTAAACTTATCTGCCAAACTTCTCTAGTCTGTGCAGAAAAACTATTCAAATTTATAGAGGAATTACAATCTATTCTTTTTAATCACTTAAATAAATTTAATCAATTTCAACACATTAGCGTACATTCTTCCGAAACTGTAATTTAAAGTTAATGTTTAAAGTGAAATTTTCTGAAAACACATCTAAAATGATACAATGAAATACTATTTAGAATTATTAGAGAACTACCATCAAACAAATAGTAAGGCATGATTAACTCTTTGAAGCCTACAGCCAATACAAATCTCTGAAAATACTAGAGGACTGAGGACACAGCTCAGCAGTACATAAATTTTGTGTTTTTCTTTTATGGTGGTGAGGGATGAATACAGGGCGTACGCACTCTAGATAAGCACTCTAACTGAGGTACATCCCTAGCTCTGTTTGTTGTTGTTGTTGTTTTTCTTTAATCCTTTTTTTAATTGAAAATACATTTTTTTCATACAATATGTTCTGATTATGGTTTCCCTTCCCCATACTCCTCCCAGTTCTTCCCCACCTCTCCTCCCATCCAGATCTATACACCCTTTCTGTCTCTAGTTAGAAAACAAATAGGCAGTTAAGGAATAATATTAAAATACAAAAAGATAATAAAAAAAAATCTTAAAATGACAAGACAACCAAACAAGAAAAAGAGCCACAGAAAAAGCATAAAAATGCATACAGATACAGAAACACACGTTCTCACACACAGGAATCCCATAAATAAATAAATAAACAAACAAACAAACAGACAAACTGGAAGCCATAATATACATGCAAAGGACCTGTAAGGTTTAAAAAAAAAAAAAGGCCTGACGTCAGTAGGAGACACAGACCCTCCAAAGACGCTACTGGGTTTGTTTTATGTTGGTAGCTACAGTACTATTTACAAGCGAAAACAGGCATCCCGTAGTGTCATAAGGTCCCAGTTCAATCTCCAGCATCATAGAAAAGAAGTCGTAGGATCACAAAATGTGTGAACAGTGAATACAAGTTAAATCTGGAGCACACATCAAGAACATACAAAACCATTGAACTGTGCTTCATTGGTAGATTCAGTGTATTTAATTCTTCATAGGTTTTAAAAACATGCAAGAAACCTTAACTGGCTCGCTATCATCTAACTTACATGTACTTGAAGCCTAATAGCTATTTTTAAGGTCCTACACAAAAATGGTACTCAAATTTCTTCTAGTAACTGTCTTTTCAGTATAATATTTAAACTATGTGTTTTTCTACTGAAGCCTAAAGATAAATCTTCTGGAAATACTTGACTGTACTAAGCCAAGTTTTGTGGTGGTATTGTGTTCCTCAAAATACTGTGCACCCTAATAAACTTATCTGGGGTCAGAGAAAGAACAGCCACTAGATACAAAGGCTAGAAAATGGTGGCACTCACACCTTTAATCCTAGCACTCCAGAGGCAGAAATCCATGTGTTCAAGGATACAGCCAAGCATGGTGACTCACGCCTTTAATCCCAGAAAGCAAGCTTTTAATCCCAGGGAGTGGTGGTAGAAAGCAGAAAGGTATATAAGGCGTGAGGACCAGAAACTAGAAGCATTTGGCTGGTTAAGCATTTGGCTGGTTAAGCTTTTAGGTTTTGAGCAGCACAGTTCAGCTGAGAGCCGTTCGGATATGAGGACACAGAGGCTTCCAGGCTGAGGAAACAAGATCAGCTGAGAAGTTGGCCAGGTGAGGTTAGCTGTGGCTTGTTCTGTCTCTCTGATCTTCCAGCTTCACCCCAATACCTGGCTCAGGTTTGATTTTATTAATAAGAACTTTTTAAGATTCCTGCTACAAAGTTTGATCTCAGAAGTCAGGGCAAATCAAACAAACCTGCTGGCCACAAATAAAATCTAGTCTTGTTTGTTTGTTTACATTCCTTTCTCTGAGTAAAGAAATTTTAACTTGGCTCTACAGAGATAGCTCAGTAAGAGCTGTTCTTCCAGGGGACCAGGGTTCAACTCCCAGCACTCACAGGATGGCTAGCAACCCTCTGTACCTCCTCCAGTTCCAGGGGATCCAAAGCCCTCTTCTGACCTCTGCTGTCAATGAATGCATGTGGTGCACAGACACACATGCAAGCAAAAACACCCATACTTGTAAAATAAAAGAAAATCTTTTAAAAAAGAAAATGTAACTTGTTTTACTTGGATCCTGAAATTGTACTACCTAAATGATATTCTTATGACTTACTTCCTAAGGAAAAAACAATCTTTGAAGAATCTCTATATGACACACATTCCATAAAGGGAAAAAAAAGCCCCAAAATTTATTTACCAGCAACAAAAAGGCGGTGGGATGTTACACCAAATTTCTGAATATATTATTTTCCATTAACTTGGAGAATTTCACACATGCATACATCCATATTCTTATTATATACCCATTCCACCTCCCCTATATGAACTCCCAGCCCCCCTCCAAAATTAATGTTCTACCAAATTTTTTTATGCTGACACTGTAGTCTATATCTTAATTACCTTTGAACTTTTTCTTCTTTTCTGAATGTTTCCTTATGTAATTCAAGCTGGAATCAAGCAAGCAATCCTCCTGCCTCAGCCTCCAAAGCAATATGATTACAGACATTGTACCATGGCAGCTTAAACTTTTTAAAAATTTATAACAACTCATATGACCCTTATAAACTACAAACTCAATGGCCTTGCTCAAGAACTCGAGACTGCCTCACAGTTACCACTAGAAATGAAATCTAGAAGCCCCTTCCTGAAACTCAGCTTCTCCTCTCCCCAGCATCTCCTCTGAATTCTGTACCCCACAAGATTGCTTTCCCACTACTCTCCCCTAAACACTGACTACAATTTATACCTTCTGACCTAACCATTTGACAGCAGTCTTAACTGCAAACATCATAGAATCTGCAATCACCTGGAAGACTGGGCATGCCACTGGAGGGTTAGCTTGATTACGATGGTTATCCATCTTGATTGTAGAGGGAACTATCTCCTTAAAAGGGACCCTGGACTGTATAAAATGGGAAACTAGAGTTTGCGATCACTACTGGCTCCTAACTGTGGATGCAATGTGACCAGATGCTTCAGGCTCCTTCTGTCTTCACTTCTCTGCCATGATGGACTGTATCTTCAGCTGTGAGCCAAAATATCTCAAGTATCTCAAGCTGCTTCCGTCAGAATATTTTATCACAGGAACAAGAGGAACTAAGACACCATTCTACCTCACTCCTTCTTGAATACATGGTGAATGCTTTTGTCTTTCCACCACCTCTCTGTCTATCAACCACCTCACTGTACTCCTTCCTAATCTTTCCCATGCTTCAAGGAGAAATACAAGTGGACACAAGTTCACTTCTATCCCCGCAACATCACAGAAGGCCTACGGAGTCCTTAAAAATGCACCTACTCACAAAAGAGGATATTTAAGCAAAAAGCACACCATTTTTAAAACACTTTAGCAACAAAAAAGAATGCAAAACCTCCCACTTATATCTTTTATATTGGATACCTATTGAAATAAATCTGCCAAAACTTTGGAAATACATGGATCAAATAAGTTACATTATTGGAACTAATCCCACCAGGGCTGGGAATATACCTATGTGCAAAAGAAAAAAGGTTAGTGCAAGAGGCCCAAGTTCAACCTTCAGCATCAAAAGAAAACATATGCTACTTTTTTCTTTATGTATTATCATGGTTACCAAAAATTTTAACTATATATATGAGGCCTGACATGGTAACACACCCTTGTAATCCTAATCCTTAGAACATAGAGGCAGGAAGATCAAGAGTTCCAGGCCAGCCTAGATTACATGAGACCTTGCTCTCCAGTATAAAAAAGTAATTTTAAGCACACCCAAGAAATTAGATGATTTTGATTATTCAGATCACAATATCCTGAGTCACACTACCTGTTTTTAAATCTTTCCTAGATACAAAACTGCAGATAAGCTATTATTTCTATATCTCAATGTCCTCAAATTTAAAAAGGCAACAATGGCCAGGTGGTGGTGTACACTTGTAATGCTGGCATGTAGGAAGTTGAGGTAGGAGAATCATTGTGTGCTGGAAGCCAGCCTGGGCTACATAGTGAGGTAAGGCCAGCCTGAACTACATAACTAACCCTGTCCCAAAATAGCAACAATAATGACAATTAGTAAGTGGAAATAACAAAAGACTCGGTGACTAAAAAAAAAGCTATATGAAACAGGTCTCAGGTATTAGCATTGTTTATTTTTCTTAACACATCAGGAAAAAACACACACAAAGTCAAATTGACTTCCGGGGTTCATTTTTTATGAATTCAAGACTGAAGAGGGACTAGAAACATAGCTTAGTGAGATAACCCTTGCTTAGCACGTGTAGGAGCCTGGATTTGAACCTCGATACGGGAGACGGGAAAGTTTAATATAAACTGAAACAAGGAGTGGTGGCGCACACCTGTAGCCCCAGCACTCAGGAGGCTGAGGCAAGAGGCTCTCAACGGTGAAGCTAGATTGGGGTACAGTAAAAAACAGAGGTCAATCTGAGCTAATACTCAGACCTATCAACCCCACCCCCATTTGAATTACAAATGCAGAGGTTTGCTGTTCTTAGTAACGCTAGAGCAATGGTTCTCAACCT